>NC_056746.1:1023030538-1023135538 GCF_019279795.1 Protopterus annectens | reverse complement strand
TGTCATCACAACAAAGTCTAGATACCCTCATCGCTTGACCCTTAACTATGTTGTCAAATACCCTGGGATTGTGCATGCTAGTTCTGTGTAAAAAGGCAGGCCTATAACACGGTTTCCTGTAAACTTTGGTCAAGTATTTATCATCCTGCCGATAAATAGTTACATCCAAATAATTTATTTCATTTTCTGAGAATTCCAAGGTGAACCTCAAAAAACCTTCCATACCATTAATGTGCTGGAAAAAATGAGTTAATAGTGTTCCCGGCCCCTTCCACAGGAGAAAGAGATCATCAACAAAACGTCTGTAAAAAAGTATGTTAGGATGGCTAAGCATGATCCCTTTCTCCCATGCCACCATGACCAAGTTGGCATAGGTGTTAGCACAACTTGTACCCATGGCTACACCTCTCTTTTGTTTGTAACATTGATCTTGAAATAGAAAGACATTACATTCCAACACTTGCTCTAGCAGTAAACAAAGTAAATCAGCCTTGTGTACTGTCATAAAATCTAACAACAGCTTCTTAACCATCTCTACACCCTGCCCATTCGGAATACAGGTAAAAAGTGATACCACATCCATAGTGGTTAATAGGATATCATTGGTAGTCACTAACTGAGTAGTACATTTGTATAGATCAATTAGAAAATGTTCTGTGTCTTTCAAAACATAATCAAAATTAGACAAAACAGACTTTAACTCATGATCCAGATAAATAGAAATGGGTTCAGTGAGCCAACCTGAACCCGAAACTATAGGTCTAAACAAAGGCTGTATGGGGTTCTTATGTATCTTGGGTAGCCCATTAATCCTAGGTATTATAGGATACTCCACAGTAAAATAATTAAATAACTCATTAGTTATCAAATTCAACAACTTGCATTCATACAAAGTACTACGAATGCTGTGCTGTATTGCAGTTATATCTTCCAATGAAATTGGCTCATATGCCTCGCTAGCCAACATACATAGCATAGATTGTAAATAAAAATCTCGGTCCATTACGACCACTGGCCCACCCTTGTCCGCTGGGCGTATAATTATGCTGCTATTATTCTTGAGCTTATTAAGTGCTACAATTTCACTTCTACTCAAATTACCTTGGGTAGTGGTATAAAAACTACCTACCTCATCATACAAATCATTCTCGACAGCTTTAAGAAATACTTCTAAATTTGGTGGTAGATGAGGATTGAATAAACTTTTACATTTAAAGCTATCAACATTGGAGTTAGGAACATCATTAAACATGAGTTTTAAGGCTATATTGCGAACAAATAACCTTACTGCCAAGATGGCCTCACTTATGTCCATATTGCTGGATGGCACAAAACTCATACCTTTGTCCAGTATGTTTAACTCATCATGCGTTAACTCATAATTTGATATATTCCATACTAAGGTCCCTGAGTCCATGTTCTTGTCATGGAATGATTCTGCTGCTGTTGTTTGGGTGGATCCTTTCATTTGGCTCCTCTCCCAGGATCTTGTTCTATGGATCTTTTCCTCCCCACTCTGATAGGTAAAGGGATGACCGGAAAATTCTGACCTTCAGCCCTATCAAGCTGTATTTTACGTCTTACGACTATGCTAGAGTGGGCCAGGCCATCATCCCCCCTAACCTGTTGGTTCGTAGATAACTCAGCCGGTGTAAAATACACTGAAGTTACAGAGTTTGGTGAAGTTACCCCATCCGTCGTCATACCTCCTTCCATTGTCGTACCTCCTTGTATATTCTCTTCCATTACCTCCAATGCTTGTGGCTCCATCTTTTCAGACCTGGAATGCCCCTGCTTTGTTGATTCATGCGATGTATTAGTGTCAGTCAAGTCAACGACACTTCCTATTGGTTGGGAGTGAGCCTCACTCCTGACACTGGTAACTGCTCTCCGATTGATGGAGTTACTCTCGGTAACAGCCGCATAAGTTCTCGGCCACATAAATACATTATTTTTGGCAAAATCCTCCTTGTCCTGGTTTAATTTTTTCTTTTTTTGCGCCAGTAAATTGTTCTCATATCGCATGACTCTGTCAATGAGTTCATGCATAAAAAGTTCCGCTGTATCACAACCACATAACTCATTCAGCTTCTGTTGCTGTTCGACAATACTATTCCACAGCTCTACCTCTATTGGATGAAAGAAATCCAATATTAACTGTAAATAAGCGTTACTAGCTCTTAAATTTATCTGCTGCCATTTGATGAGTAGTTCGGGATATGTGTTCCCATAGGTGGGCATGTTCAAAATCCTAAGCCCCCTCGGAACAACATTACATTCCAGGCTGGCCTCCAAATGGTAACGCTGACATTGAAGGCGTTTAAACCTGAAGATATTATTCTCAATATCCCTTTTAATAAGCTTAATCGCCTGTTCATCTTCAGGACTAAAAACAGTATCTTTACAGTTTATCGGATCCTCCATACGTAATAAGGGATTCAACACTTCAGTTAGAACCCCTCGTAATCTCCCATTTGAAGTAGAGTCCATACGAACAGTGACTCGTTCATTAGCTGCTCCTTCCATGCCGCTGAAAAAGCCCCACACAGATTTTCTCAGTGGGAGAAATTATATGAAAAACAGTTTACATATGCTGAGAGCAACAGTAGGAAAAGTTTTGATAGGAAATGCAAGAAATTTACCAGGGATTTAAAACAATATGAAAATGGGACTATGTACAAATGGCAGAGGAACTATGTAGTAAACAATGGAGATTTTTCTAAAGGTGTTAACAATGGTATTAGTGAAGTTGACAATGTTGGTACTATGGGTGAGGCTGATTTTTTTTATATCAAGTGGATGGGAGGGGATATGGAAGGTCGGAGTTTGCAACCCAACAGGGCTCAAACAAACGATGGTACCGACACAGGGATTAACTGATGGAGGATCCGGGTGTGATAGTAACAATTTATCCTTTTCAGCTAATACCAATAATATTGTCAATATACAAGGGGACATTAAAGTGTATAATTATACTACTTACCAAGTTACTAAAGAACTTTTTTTGGTATTTTCAAAAGGGATGAAATTTATTCCCGGTCAAACTTTTGATCTGGTGGACACCTTAGTTGAATTCAAACTATTCCTCAGGAAGTTGAACCTGGGTGTGTTTTTTCATGACCAGTCAGGCAATATTACATTTAGGAACAGTCTCAAAAAAAGAAGCACTTTTACACCCCCTATCCACAAAACTCTATTGTCCTTTGAGAATGTAGTTACCCAGCAATTTTATGCTTTGTTCAATCAGATGAGGAATTACACTTTTCACAGTAAGGACGATAGACTAGTGAGAGACATTTTGGACACCCTAAGTGCAAACAACATCAGGATTATGTCAGCTGATAAGGGGGGTGGCATTGTGCTGTATGACCAAAATGCTTATACAGTGAAAATATTTGAAATTCTAAACAATACCACCCAATACGAGGTTTCCAGTCTCAATCAGGTCAACATAGCCCACCACAGGATTGATTTATTTTTGGAAGAATTTCTGTTGGATGGCAGAATTGATGAGGACCTATACAAATTTTTGAAGGTGGATTTTCCTCAACTAGCTACCATCTTTGGAATCCCCAAGGTGCACAAAGATGTGGCAAATCCACCTTTTAGACCTATTATTGCAGGTAGCTACAGTAAAACCTTTCAGTTTGGCAGAGTTGTTGATTGCTGGTTGAAGCATATTATTGACAGGACACAGCATATTATCAAAGACTCTTGGGAATTTCTAGGTATTTTTTCAAATGACCTGTGGTCTTCTGATATGACCTTTGTCACAGTTGACATAAAAGACCTTTTTTCTTGTATCCCCAAGGACGAAGGCTTACGCAGATTTACATCTTGCTTGAGGAAGCATAGTGGATTCAGCTGGGAGAAGGTATCTTTTCTGAAGGCGAGTACTATCGTCAAATCTCGGGTGTGGCTATGGGGGCAGCTTGTGCCCCCATTTACGCCAACCTTGTGCTTTTGGACTGGGAGGAAGAAGTTGTTTTACACAGTGAATGGATGGAATACATAGCTTGTTACGTCCGTTATTTGGACGACTTGTTTATTTTGTGGAAGGGGGACTCCACTCATTTATCCAATTTTATGGACTACATTAATCAGTCAACTAATTATTTAGAGTTCACATACCAACACAACAGTGTTGGTATTAGTTACTTGGATGTTTTTTTATATAGTGATGGTGAATCTTTCCAATCCAAAATATTCAGGAAGGACACTTTTAGTAATGGTTATCTTGACTTCACTAGTAATCACCCCTACTCCCAGAAACACAGTATAATCAAGGGGCAGTGTATTCGTGCTGCCAGGATGACCTCTGACCGAAAGAATATGGAGTCTGAGATTGACTTTATTGGGGGAATGTTCAAGGAGAAAGGGTATCCAACTGAGTTGATTATGGATGTGACACATTATGTGGTACAAGAGTGGGGTAAGAAGTATACCCCACTACTAGGAAAGGGTTCTAATTCTTTGGGTCAAGTTTCAACAAATAACAACAGAAGCGATGGACAGTATTCCAAAGCGTTTATTCTCAAATATGGCAAACATGTTGGCCATGTCAAAAATATTGTCACAGCCAATTGGAACATCATCACCAGTGATGAGACAATTAAAGAATTTGTTTGTGACAGGCCATCGTTTGTGTACAAAACAGGGCCAAATATTAAAAATCTTATTGAACTGAAGGCTAACAAGTTAGCTCTGCACAACACCAAGAGTGGTGGTACTAAGAAATGTGGTCGTTGTTCCCAATGTGCCTTTATTTGTGAGGATGATTGTTGTACCCTTAAGAATATCAACAGGAACAAAATTTGGTTTATCAATGGGAATTGCCAGTCCAGTCATTTGGTCTATTTAGCAATGTGTTGCACATGTCCTTGTTTTTATGTCGGTAAAACCGACAGGCAACTAAAAAACAGGATATACGACCACACATACTGTATGAGAAAAAAAGATGCCAACAATGCTTTATTTCGGCACATTAACAACAGCAACACTTGTACGAGATTCAAATTTGCAATTTTGGAAATTGTAAGGGCTAACCCTAGGGGTGGTGACATCAAGAGTGTGGTGGGAGAGAAGGAAATCAAATGGCAACTCAAGTTGAATGCAGCCAGTTTTCCTGGTTTAAATGAGATGATTCCTACTAAGCCATTAATTAGGAAAGTTTGATGTTTATTGATTTACAGTTGCTTAGGAAAAAGTATGTTTTAATTTATGTATTTGGTAACAGCAATTATTGTATGACAAATAGGCTTGTTACTTTTATTCTCACTTTCATTTGTATTTATTCCATTATTACTGATTCCTACAGTAGTTTTGGCTTGTGTTTCTCTTGCATAGGCACTTTGTATTACTGCCTAACTGTTTAGAACTATTTTGATAAGGTATACATTTTTTCATATTGCATTTATGAAGTTTTAAATTGTTGCTTCTAACTGTTCAATTAAGTTTATATTATATTTACTGAACAGTTGATTTAGATAAGGGTAGCTTATTTTTAATGAATTGTACTATTAATTTTGTGTACTGTCTTTTTAAAATGAAAGGGCGTTGAATTTATCAATTAATTTTGGCGTTTTTTTTATGTTAAAAATGGTTTCGTAGTTCTGTACTTTGTTCTGATGAAGTGTACTACTACATGAAAGCGCTTAACCATTGTCTGTACAGGAGTTTTTGTAATAAAGAACAATCGGTTCTTGTTTTACTCAACAGTGTGGATCGTGGTTTCTACTGTGGGTTTTGGAGTTGCTATTTTCAAGTGTTGTACCCTCAGTTGACTTTCGGTATTACCATTTAGCAATAATGTATCTAAGATTCAAGAAGCCATTTCCGTTAATTGGAATATGCTCCTGGTAGATGACAGGACGAGGGCATTGGTGGGCAATTGTCCGATGTATACATATAGAAACAAGAAAAATCTCAAACAGCAGTTATGTTTTCCAGATTTAACTGTCTCTGATAAAATCCATAACCGTTCATATTCAGGGACGAAGAGGTGTGGCAGTTGTGCCCAATGTAATGCCATAGATGAATCCAGATACTTTAAACAACCAGATACTGGCAAATTATGGGAAATTCGTTGTGAATCTGATTGCAGTACCAAAAATGTCGTGTATGTAGCACACTGCAGGGCATGTTTTAGTTTTTATGTGGGAAAAACGAATAGAACATTGAGAGAACGTATAAGGGATCATGCCTATTGTCTTGCTAGACAGCAGCAGTACAGTGCAATAGCTAAGCATACACTTCAAAAAGGTATGGACCACATGTTTGTATTTCAAGTACTACATGTGCAGATCAGTAATATCAGATTAGGTGATATTTTGAATCTAACAAAACAAGTAGAGGTCAAGTGGATACTTCCGTTGCAGCACATAGAGGGAGAGGGCTTAATGAGAATGTTCCTCTTAAGCCTGTGCTCAAAGCTAGACCTCTTAGTCACTTTATTTTATTTCATTTTATTTCATTTTATTTTATTTTATGCATAATTTACATATTTTGTTTAATTTGTGTCTTTCATTGCAGTGCATATATTAGAATGTTTACATAGCTTCATAGTTATGATCATATTGTTAAATGTTTTTTAGTTTTTTAGTTTTTTTAGTGTATGTGTTGTACTAGTTTTTACATCTGCTTCTAGTAGTCTAAAGCTTTGCTTTAGGAGTGATTTAAATCTTGCATTTAATGAATTAACGAATGATTGGTTGATTGCTTAATTGGTGTAGTATAATAAGGATGAACTGTGAGTGTAGTTTGTAGTACGTCTGAGGAAGCGGAATGTATTGTCCGTGAAAGCGCTAACGTTTGGAAATAAATTGTTGCTCTTTTCTAGTTACATATTGGTCACTCGACTGCTTATTCTGGTGGATTAACTAAGTGGACTGTTGATTTCAAGCTGCTTCTTCTACATTTTTGTGGGCTGATTTTTGTGATATATATATATATATATATATATATATATATATATATATATATATATATATATATATATATATATATATATATATATATATATATATATAAATATATATATATATATATATATATATATATATATATATGTATGTATATAGATATAGATATATAGTATAGATACATAGAATTATAGATATATAGCTCTATATATAGATATATCCATATATACATATATAGATAGATATAGATATATTTATATATATATATATATATATATATATATATATATATATATATATATATAGATGAATATAGATATATATTGATATATCTGTATATATATATATATATATATATATATATATATATATATATATATATATATGGATATATATGGATATATATATATATATATATAGATATAGATATAGATAGATATGCATGGATATGTATAGATATGTATAGATATTGATAGATATGGATAGATATGTATGTATATATCTATATCTATATACACATACATATATAGATATATATATACATATATATATATATCTATATATATATATATATATATATATATATATAGACTAGATCCAGGCCTGCTGAATATAGCTTTGTTTATATGCTTGTTGTTTGTTTGCTTGTTATTTCCTGAACGCTAATTCCACCTAACGTGGCTTCTCAGCGCTTCTGTGGCTCACTAGTGATATCTGCATTGCTTACTGTACTTATTTCCTTGTTTCACTTGAAAGAAAGTTACTGTTTGTCGTTTTTGCATTTAAGTTACCTGTAACACATTGCACTTAAGTTACCTGGCACTTGCTCACTAAAGCAATTATATAAGTCAGCACTAAAAATTAAAAGCACTACACCCTCACTCCCCACTGGCCCTGGTTTTCAATTATTAAGGAATTCCCAATATTATTCTAGCATGTCCAAAGGTCAGTTGTCAATTTCCTCTCCAGTCCAGCTGGTGAATCTGGGAATCTTGAGGCAATGTTACAACTGCCTCATGTACACAGACAACCCTCTCCTCCTCCCAACAAATTCCAACACATGTGAGAGATGCAACCATATAGCCAAACTGGAGGCTAACCTCTCTCAACTCAGTACTGGCATAACCAGTCAGGAGGAGAAGGAAACCATACTCACTACAATTCCAGTCTCACATAGACCTACCACGACAGCAAACCAAACACATAATCACACAAAACATACTCGAGGCTCTAAATAAAGATCTGCAAGCAGCAGAGACCTCCAAAGCAGACACCCAAGCAGCCGCTACCCCAAAACAAAACACGTGCAACACATATCTCACAAAGCCAGTGTGCCAAACAGTCACAGCCCTTAAGACTAAACAACACACCTGATACACTTGTAATAGGTGACTCTATCATCAGGCACACTGACGTCCCGCTCACCAGGCTGAACAAGGAGAGGGTCACGGTGAGCAGCCTGTCGGTGCTAGGATCCGCCACATAACACAAGCACTCAGGTCACTCCAAGGCAAGTACAAATATGACTCAGTCATTGTCCGTGCTGGTGTGAATGACCTGAGACGTACCTCCCTGGACTACATGAAAAGAGACATAAAGGAGCTCTCTGAGCATGTAGCCCAGGCCGGTATGACCCTGACCTTGAGTAGCATCTTACCCTCACCAAGAATGATGCCACAATATGAAGACAAGATGATCAATTTCAACAATTGGCTTAAGTACTGGTGTCATTCAAAGGGGTTCCAATGCCTGTCAGCTTGGGATGATATGCTCGACAAGCCACGATGCTTCGCTAGGGACGGCTTGCCACCTGTCACCCCTGAGCTTTCGGATATTGGCAAAGGCTCTTGCTACCCCCATAGTGCCTTTTTTAGGCAAGGATCAAAAGACAAACCCACCTCCATAGGTATCACAAGGGATAAGAAACTAAGAGTAATGCTACTCAACGCCAGAAGTCTAAACCTCAAGATGCACGCACTCAAAACTCTCCTTAGCATGGAGAACATCGATATCTGTGCAGTAACAGAAACCTGGTTCAGGGCTCCCGAGAGCACCCCAGCACTACCAGGTTATACCTCATACCATGCTTTTTGGCCCCAAAACTTGGACCGAACCACAAAGGAGGGGAGTATCGATATTCATCAAAGATACCCACACCTCCAGGTTGGTGGCAAAGCACGAAGCATCAGAGACTATCCATGTGCAACTAACAGTGGGTAAAACTGCCTTCCAGTTTATAGCCTGCTACAGACCACCCTCCCAAACCCAGGAACCCCACTCGGCCTTCCTGAGAACACTGGAAAATATGAAGGTCTCTCCAAACACCATTATATTGGGCGACTTCAACTACCCAAACATAGACTGGGAGCATTACTCTAGCTCCAACACCATAGCCCAAAGGTTCCTAGAATTTATAAACTCAAATGCTATGGAACAACTTGTTACCACTCCCACAAGAGGGAAAACATACTGGACCTGATCATCACCAACATGGGGACTCTATGCTCCAGACCAGAAGTGTATCCCTCACTGGTAAGATCAGACCATAAACTAATCTCACTGGATATTCACATCCCGACCCACCCCTGCCCAGAAAACCACAGTGAAAAACTTCTCTAAAGCAAATTTTACACTCCTCAAAACTGAGGTGGAATCCTTCAAAGCCCCGGCCTGTGGAAAATACAGCCCAGACCGCAGAATCCTTTATAAACGCATTCTATGAACACCTTCAGGAATGCATGGATCATGCGATCCCAAATAAAACCAAGACCCAATCCTCCAAAGGCAGACGCCCTGTCTGGTGGACCCCAGCCATAAACAAACTATACAATAGAAGGAGGAAGCTACTAAATGATAAAGCAAAATCCCAAAAGGGAAGGCATCACTGATCAGTATTAGCAAAAACTACGGGCACACATAAAATTGTCTAAGGCCAGCTTCGAGAGAAAAATTGCACAGGACACTAAGGATAATCACAAGGCTTTCTTTAGTTATGTTAGGAACCTGGGTGGTAATTCCCAGATATGCTCAGAATTAGTCCAAAATGACAAAAATACACCAAACCCACAGACATTGCCAACATCCTAGCTGACAGGTTCAGCAAACTTCTCCCCACCAAAAGGGCAAATATCTACCCCAGCAGAGTGCTGCCCCTGACATCTCAGATGCTCAGGTAAGAGCCGCCTCTCCAAAGCAAAAACACAGCACCAATGGGACCAGATGGTGTCCCGGCTGCCCTACATGAACTCAAAGAAGAGCTAAACCCAAACATAAAACTACTGTTCAATCTCAGCCTTACTACAGGATATGTGCCCAAAGAGTGGCGACAGCAACAGTGGTCCCTCTCCATAAAGGTGGTGCCTCAACGGATCCTGGAAACTATCGCCCATAAGCCTGACTAGCTTGGTCTGCAAAGCTATGGAAAGGATCATCATGGACCTCATAAATAAAGATATTGGGGACCTACAAACACTGGATCCTACCCAGTTCGGCTTTGTTAAGGGCAGATCCTGCCTCTTAAACCTGGTTGATTTCTTTGAAACAGTCACCAAGGCCATTGACGAGGGAAGGTGGTCCACACAGCCTACCTGGACCTCGCAAAAGCCTTCGATACAATACCCCACTCGGCATTATAGATAAGCTCACCAGCTTAAATATAAACCCTATGTCACTAGATGGATTGCAAACTGGCTCAAGGACAGAACCCACATGGTTAGAATTGCTGGAGCCATGTCAGACTCCAAACCAGTTACAAGTGGTGTCCCACAAGGCTCAGTCCTGGGACCTCTCTTGTTCGGTATATATTTCTCGGAGGTACAGGCCAACACGGAAGGACTGTGGCTGACCAAGTTCGCAGATGACTGCAAACTGGGTGCCATAATCGACTCTCCAGCCGACACAAGCATCCTTTAAAAGGGCCTCATAGAAACAGACAACTGGTGCCAGTGCCATGGCCTCAAGCTAAATGCCAAAAGTGTATAGTCATCCCTTTGGCAAAACAAAGTGCCCACAAATTACCACATAGGTGGAAATCCATTAAGTACAGAAGAAGTAATTAGGGACCTGGGGACCCAAGTTGATAGCAATCTCTCATTTGACAACCACGTGGCCAAAGTGGTTAGAAAAACATTTTATATAGCCCACCTAATCATGAAGGGATTCACATCTAGATCAGGGGAGGTCATTGTGCCTCTTTACTCATCCCTCATCAGGCCCATAATTGAGTACAATGCCCTTTTGGGATGTACCTTACCAGACACCTGCAGCAACTGGAAAGACCCCAAAAGTACCTCACCAAGAGGATCAAAGGGCTCAAACAGATGCCATATGCTGCCCGGTTAAAGAAACTCCAGCTCTACTCAGTGGCATACCGCCTGTTCAGAGGCGATCTGTGCCTGACGATAAAGCCATGTCCAACCCGAATTAATGGACATGCTGCACCTCAGAAAATCCAAATCCCATCGAGCTACGCGCTTGAGAGACTTGAACCTCAGCACTGAAATAAATAGGACATGCTGGAGGGACAGATTCATAACCCAGAGGCTCCCTTCACTCTGGAATAAAATCCCAGTCCAGGTTAGGCAGAGTCCCTCATTGACTCTCTTCAAGAGGAATCTTGATGAGTGGATGGGAGATCGTAGGTTTACCCCGGGTATCACTTCTGTGTCACTGTTAGATAGAGGCACAGTATACTAACCTCGAAAAAGGGCATAGCAAAATAAATTTAAAATGGGTGGCGAAAGCCAAACACATTCTGGCTAGGCTTATAAATGCCCTAGGGTAGATAGCCTAGTATGAACCTATGAACCTATGAACCTAGATATATATAGAGAGAGAGAGGGAGACACGGGGTCATATGTACTTCAACAGGTGCCTGTTGTCCAAGGCATGGACTGAACACCAGTGTTGAAACTGCAGTGCCATACCCCATTCCAAAGCACATTACGCAGTAACTACCACATAGGTGGTAGCCTGCCTAACACTGAAGGTGTCAGAGGGGAACATGTGACCCAGGTGGACAGTAGGCTCTCCTTTGATAATCACAGTGCCACAGTAGTCCTGTGATCTGTCTATGTGGTACGTGTCATCACAAAAGGTGTGTCATCTAGGGAAATATAGGTCGGTTTTCCCCTCTACTCATCACAATGCCCCATGTGGTATGTACCTCACATGACAACTACAGCAAGTGGAAAGGCCACAGACATACCTAGCAAAGAGTAATACTGCCCTCAAACACATGCCCTATGCAGACTGACTCACAAAACCACAACTAGAGTGCGTTTCATACTGCCCACCCAGAGGTTACCACTGCCGGACATACAGAGGTATGTCACACCCATAGCAGTCGGCCAGCCACCATGACAACACCTCACAATCCCTCCAGGCTACATGACCTAGGGCTCTAATCCTTGTCACCTCACTAAACAGCACATGCTGGAGGTACAGGTTCCTATCCACAAATGTGCCATACTCTGGACTGAACCACCCAGCATTAACAAACAAGGCTCCTCATTAGCAGATGTCATACATACCCCTGATGATTGATTTGGAGATTGGTAATATGCCCTGGGAGTCACCTCTGTGTATCCGGTTGACAGGAGCAAGTGAAATCACATTACATGTGTGTCAAAGGGCAGGGTAGCATATGGCTAGGCTGCTCTAGGCCCTAGGGCCAAAAGTGTATTACCTACCTATGACACAATGCACACACACACATGTACTCAGTGCAATACCTGCTATGTGAGGTGGAATGAGTGTGACAGTGACTGTGTGCAAGGTTTGTAAAGGTGTGTTAGCTTAGTGTGAGGTTGTGTCTGTCATGGTAGTGTGTGTCCTAGGTTTGAGGCCAGAGAAAGATGCATCAGTTATTGGGATGCAGACATAGTAGGATGGCATATGTTGTGACGTAGTTCCTTGTGTATGACTGTGGTGTCCCATTGTAGTCTGAAGCAATACATATATGCTCACTAAGTGGTACTGCTGGTGAATCCAGCTCACATACGAACTGTTGTACTACCTGAAGCTGTAGGCCTAAATAGCACAGTATGGTGTATGTTCACATTCCCTGGTAACACTGTCCTGTGTATTTCCTGTAGTCTGCACAGATTACATACCTCAGGCATAGGTATCTGTAAGTAGGGGCACACAGTACTATAAGGTACACAGGTAATGCTCATCTGTGTCGGCATACATTTGTGTGTTGTATGTATGTCTGATGTGTGTGTAATGATGCCAGTACCATGCCTGCAATCACATGTGTGTTACAGGGTATGTGTTTGTATCTAGCAACATGTATACTCTGTTACAGCAGTATGACAGCTATATTAACAACCATGCACATATGTTAGGTAGGGGTATGGCATCAAAGACTAGGGTGGTTTACTGGTAATACTGTAAATTTACATTGCATTCATTGCATTGGATGACATATGTCTTCATGCATTAGCTTGATATGTACCCTCGGGGCAAGGTCGTGAATTGTATCCCAAACAGTGTGCCGACTACTGGTATATACTGGTTTGTGAAATGGAGTGTGGCAGGCACTATCAGCCAGTTGTGGGCTGAGCACTGATATGTGGTATTGAACGTGTGTATCCTCTGATAGACAGATAGATGCTATATATGGCAGTTAAGTGATATCTGTACTTCATAATGTTAAGTGTGCCACATGACTTGCTCACACATATCATTTAATTGTCTTCCAGGGATATGGCTCATCAACGCAATCTGTCATACACAGCTGTGGAGGAGCAGGAAATCCAGAATAGCCTGGTGCAGTACTATAACCTGCTTTTTTCCAGGTCCAGCCAGCACCACCATGAGCGTACTGCACTGTGGCAAGAACTTGTTCAATGGGTAAATGACATAGGCATGCATAACCAGACATATGAGCAGGTATGCCATCACTGCAGTGATTTAATTAGACATGTCCGGTGGCGTGCATCTGATATCCATAGGCAACAGCTTGCCACTGGTGGTGGGGCGGCCATACATCCCCCCCCTCACCAGAGTGGAGGAGCTGCTCCTAAGCGTGGTGGCTCCTGACCTACAGCAGCAACAGCATCACACATGTGTCCTCATGGAGGCCGGAGCCCACAGCAGAATGACATGGAGCATGCAGGTAATATGCCCTAGCTGTAGACTACTGTTACCTGTATAGTTAGCATATGCATATGTGAGATGTGTACTGTGTGTTTAGCAGTTGTGCTGCCTATCATGTGCAGTACTGATATTTGGAATAGTGTCTGTACACCTGTGACTGTTGACTGTTGTTCCACTATAGTTTAGCACACTCACAGTAGCAATGCCACAGTTGTGGCCACTGACAAACTGTGTCATATTCATGTAAGTCCCTCTTGTGTGACAGCAGGGCAGATGATGCATGCTGGTGAGTGTGTTAACACTTTAATAATGGTAATGAAATGGGCATGTCATAAGTGAGGTGTAGGCCATGTACACGTAACACACCTACGCATAACGCATGCTGTGCATGTTTGCTGTGAGACATCAATCATCTCAGTAAAGTCAGTATCTGACTCAATCACATGCAATGCACAGTGCAGCAGACACAATTGTGGCAACACTGTACTGCACATTGGATATGCATAGTTGCTACAACTGTACACAACAGAACACGTTTATCATACGCAGTACACTAAAACATGCTACATTTGGCATTACCACACACCCGCTGTAAGATCACACTTCAGTATCCCACATGTCATGCACACACACATGATGTACCTCAGGGGTGGAGGCCTATTATGTGGCTTTGCAACACTCTGCAACACATAACACAGACATGTTAGGCAATGCTCCCTATTGGGCACCTCACACACCCATGTACAAGGTGGCTGTGTAATTGTGAACATAGCCATGGCACTGCAGTTCAGGTACAGCATGCTAGGCGGTGGTCTTGCACACATTAGTAGCTGTGAGTGACCACAAGATGCATGTTGATGATGGCACAGGGTACTACACCCCATCCAGTTACAGTGACCACAGTACTACTCATAGCAGTCATTGCTTTGCACCTCAATGTTGTGTGTGTGCAAACATATGCACCTATACACAACATGCATAGCATGTTGTGTGTGTGCTTACAAATGCAAGTATACAGAATATGCACAGCAGTCGCCATCCAAACAAAGTGTCACATATAAGTCCTGGAATGATAGTGGGTGTATAGGTCACCTGACACACATTGGGTATGTGTGGTGTTTGATGTTGCAGTTGTGTAGCATGCCATGCCATGTCTGGCACCAACATATCTGCAATATGTCCCACACTCACCATAACCACTGTACACTCGCCATGTCGAGCATTGGGATTCCTTCACATCAATATGCACCACTCATCCCATGTGTGTACATAGCATGCATGTGCTACACCCGTGCCCACTATTATCTGCTATGGACACAGACACTGTACTCAGACATGGATATCTATGTGTCACACAGATAACACATGCAGCCATGGCATGTATACTTGTGAGTGATGGTGCACAAGGCATTGCAGAGTTGATAATACCTGCACAGCAATGTTGTGTCCATGTACACACTGTGTTCCAGGGTGTAGCCAATCCCTGAACTACACAGTTGCATCAAAGGCATGTATACTGCCATTAAATAGGGGCATCTACACTTGCACTGCATGGTCTTGTGCAACACATATTCTGCATGCTGACACGTGTGTGGTGGCTGTTTACCTTGTGATACTGACACCCACCATCACCCACTATAGAGTATGTTTTGGATTGCTGGTGTGTGTGTATGTGCTGTAGTGAGGAGTGTATTAGTGTTCACGTGTGCACGTGTTCATGTTTGCACGTGTTCATGTGTGCACGTGTTCCTGTGTGCACATGTTCTTGTGTGCATGTGTGCCTGTGTTCATGTGTGCATGTGTTCATGTGTGCATGTGTGCATATGTTCATGTGTGCATGTGTATGTGTGCATGTTTGCACGTGTTCATGTGTGCACATGTTCATGTATTCATATGTGCATGTGTATGTGTGCATGTGTGCATGTGTTCATGTGCAGACCGTAAAGTGTGTTTCCTGTCTTCCTCTCACAGGTGCTGAGTTAGGGCTGGCTGCAAGCAGCAGGGAACCTGAAGCCACTGCCACGAATAGTGGTGTTGATGAGAGATGTATTTTGGCACAGGAAGGTTTGACAGGGTCTGTCGTTGGTCCGCCATTCGACAGTACACAGCGTTCAACCAAATCTCTGCACACACTCATACTGTCAATACATCCCTCACCACCAATGGCCATAGGCGAGGGACAGCATACAGTTTGCATTGACCAGGAGAGTGTGGTACCCATGGCACTTGCATCCCCTCACAGCAGCCATAGCCATATTTCTGGAATGGTACCACATAGGCAGAGGTCCAGGAGTTCTCGGGGGAGCACCGCTGGTCATATTGCCCCTGGCAGGTGTGCCCTCACAGGTCTTATGACGTCTAGTATGTTTCGGGCTGTAATGCAGGCTC
Organism: Protopterus annectens; assembly: GCF_019279795.1. Taxonomy (NCBI): domain Eukaryota; kingdom Metazoa; phylum Chordata; order Ceratodontiformes; family Protopteridae; genus Protopterus; species Protopterus annectens. Next base: position 1,023,119,129 of record NC_056746.1, on the reverse strand, counting down.
AGGCACGTATGGAACGGTACACCAGGCAAGGACTTAGGGCACAGAGGGCACACTACACATCTATCAATGACAGCATCCGTGACCTTGCCGGTGCCATCCGGACTTACACTGAGGTCATTGATAGATGTTGGGGGGAGACATTAGATGCCCTCCACAATATGTCTTACATGAGCCAGGACCATGGGGGACAGTTGCAACATTGACATGGACGCATGCCAGCAACAGCAACAGCTGGCAATGGTGGCGGATGGCCCACAGTTCACAGCCGCTCTCGTAGTGGCAGTACCAGCCCCAGCAATGCTGGGGCTGGCCTGTCCATTGACCATCCCAGTAGGCCACGTGCACATGGCTCTGACCAGTCCCAGCAGGAACATGGGTCCAGTCATCATACCTCTTCCTCTGATGACAGCACCCAGTCAGGGTTGGTACCCGATGCTGTCCGTAGCACCCCTGCCAGGCACAGGTACTGTGTCTGTGGCCGGAGACAGTAATCTGTACAGCCTAGCAGATACAGTCTATGGCTGTCCCACAAACTACCATATATGGCAGCCACATGGTGGAGCTGTGTTCATGCAGACACACACACATTAACCAAACAACTAGGGCTCACACATACACACACACATTACATCAACATTGGCCCATGCTGTACTGTTGTCCCTCACACACACACACACACACACACACACACACACACACACACACAGCCATGTCTATTGGATGGGTCAGTGTCAGGCTCTGGCAAACAACAAAACGCCCTGTGCATATGATGATACCTGTGTCGCCTCCTGTCATCTGTAACACTGACGGAGGAACAGGCTAACATGGTGCTGATGCACAGGGTGACACTATAGCAGTGTAGCAATATTAGCAAGTTGTCAACAGGAAAGTGTAATGACATCCTTGTAGTTATATCTGAGCAGACATGATTGTCAATGTAGCATTGTTTACACCACTGTTAGGTCTGGGTATGTATTGTCCACCCATGTGCCACTTGTCTGAAGTGTAATGTGTTGCCAGCATGTGTTAGTGAGTGGACAGTATGTGTGTGATGTGTGCAGTACAGATTAGCAAGTGTACATCTGTGAACATGGTGGGTGCGCACTGTCTGCATGTACGTGCATAGTGGACACATGGGAAGTGTGGCATACCCTGTCGTACACATTGTTAACATCTCATAGTATCTTTCAATGGACAGTATGCATTCTACTACAGTTATGTACCAACATGGGTAGACATGTGTGTATGACATGGGTTGACACCATGCTGTGGGTGATACCGTTAATATCTGTCAATGATTTGCAGTCTGGTAGTATCCACAACCTCATCAGCATGACTATAAGCAATCACTGGATGATGTCCTGACAAATGACACACAGTCGTAGGGAACTCAGTAACAGTTGGATCCTTCCGGTGCTACACTATAACACTGACCAGTGGTAATGACTGCCACCCATTCCTGTGACCACACCTGTTTGGCATATAGCCACCTTAGGTACATGCAAACACACTAGGGATGTGTCCATCCATATCTGGAAATACCTGCATTGACCTACAATGCATTCCCTGGATGGGACGCATATCCTACACAAGGGTATAATACAGACAGATACCTGTTGTCTGATACATGCTGTATAGCAGTAAGCCGACTATGGCATAGTCATCCACATGTACTATACATACTATCCCGTCAGTACCACACAGGTGGTAGCCCTCAACATGTATGTTGGGTACCAATGTGTACATACGGCCTCATGTTATGTCATGTGTCCCTTGGTATCCACATATCCATAGGTCCATAAGACATTAGAGGCCTGAATGCATATCCACAAGGCAGTTGTACACCTATAAAGACTGTCTATTATTGGCAGTCATTGCTGTGTATGAACATGTCTGACATATACCCCAGGCATATACCCTCACTCACACTACTCTTAGGTAACTGTCATGGGTGTGTGTGGCACAGATGACCTTGGCCACAGATCATGACAGTGGACGGCCTTGTCACATACATACATATGTGACCTACGATCTGAGAAGTAGCGGCACAACCTGTCAATGAAACAAATGTATTCATGTAGTATACAGGCTTCACACCAATGTACTGATTGAGGGGACATGTACACATATATATTTGCCACGCAGATACCTGATGTGTGCAATACACTTACTGTTGTAATCATAATATGTCATACCATAGTAAAAGCAAAACACACACCGCATTGACACACACACACAGTCAACATTTGCAGGATTCAAACCCCTACCCACTTATGTTATGATACTAGAGAGAGAAATGCATTAACACAATGCCCTATTTGCTTTATTGGGTGGTTTCCCTTCTCTGTCTGTATTTGTAGGATGGTGACATCATCAGTCTTTTCAAAGAGGAATGTACCTCTTTTAGTGTGTTTTCCCAGTCTCCAAAAAGGGCACTCCTTTCAAAGACAATTGCACACATACCCACAGTCAGAGTTTGCAGGATCCAAACCCCTACCTAACTATGTTATGATACTAGAGAGAGAGACGCATTAACATGGCACGCTATTTGCTTTACTGGCTGGTTTCCCTTCTCTGCTGTATTTGTAGAATGGTGACATCATCAGACTTTCCAAAGAGGAATGTACCTCTTTTAGTGAGTTTTCCCAGTCTCCAAAAAGGGAACACCTCTCAAAGGAAACTACACACATACACACCCCCACACACACTGTTTGCAGGATTCAAACCCCTACCAAACTATGTTATGATACTGGTGAAAGACGCATTAACACAAATCGCTATTTGCTTTACTGGCTGCTTTCCCTTCTCCTGCTGTATTTATAGGATGGTGACATCATCAGACTGGACATGGTGATGTGTGTACACTTTGTTTTATACCATTCCAGGAATGGTCCATGTGGGTCAGCAGGTGTCAACAGCTTGAACAAGACCTCATAATCCTTACCCTGTGTGATCTATCTGTGGACACATTGACATTCCATCATATGTCAACACATATTTATGCACAGCTTGTTGGTTTTGTGGATACTACATGTGTCTGGGATGTTGATAAAGGGCTGTTCAAAGTCTATGTGTGACATGTGTAGATGTGTTCATTGATGTATGTCCTGGGTGGCTGCCTTGCAAACAGTCTAGCATGTTTTGGAACCATGATCCACACATGAACATACCACAGTTGGTAGGGTTGTGTGTATGTTAGCTTCAAATAGCTCTGTTTATGACTGCAACCATGATGGACTCCATGACCTTGCAGATCAGACTTCATAGGCGTACTGGACTTGACTTCCCATGGTGTGTTGTGCACCAACACTTGTGGGGAGTGCCATATGTTGCTGTGACACATTCAATGGTTCCACATCCTGTGTAGGGGCTGAGGCTCAGCTGACTGTTCAGGTGCAGGATCTGTTTGTTCTGTAGTTTGTGCATGACACATATTGTGAATCAATGTATTCCACTTGCTGCCATGCTTTTGGCAGTGGGGGTAGCTGCTCATCCATTCTACATGTGATATCTCCTAGTATGATGATATGGCCTATTGTCAGTGGGAGGTGGGTATGTACATATGGGCCTGTCTGTCAGCATGTCGGAATTGTCAGTCAGGTACAGTTGGCCCTGACTCAGGACATATATGGGTGTACATTGCTATTTATGACATAGCTGAAGGAGGTGTCATGATTCAGTCTGGACTCCTTCTCAGCTACTCTTTACAAAACACCAACGAACATGAGCACTAATCCGTGTTATACTCTTTTACACACTTAACACCCTACTGATCCTTTGTGATCAGGCTACAGAGTATGTCATCATAATATCCTGGCATGTCCAGGGGTCAGTTTTGTGTGTACTCTCCAGTCCAGCTGGTGAATATTGTGATATTGTCACAATGTCACATCTGCTTCATGTACACAGACAACCCTCTCCTCCTCCTCCCGACAAACTCAGATATATGTGTGAGATGCACCTATAGAGACATACAGGGTACTGAACTCTCTCGACCCATGACTGGCACAGTCTATCAGGTGGTGAAGGTAACCACACACACCACATATCAGTCTCACATATCCTCTAGTGACAGCACTCAAACCACATTATCACACATAGATATACTCGGATGCTGTAAATGTATTCTGCCTAAGCAGCAGAGACCTCCAAAGCAGACACACACACACACAGCTGCTACCCCACTACAATACCCACATATCACATAGTTCACAATGTCAGTGTGCCATACAGTCACTGCCCTTCTGGCTAAACAACACACCTAATACACTTGTAATAGGCAACACTTATTGTCAGACACACTGACGTACCACTCACCAGCCCTAACAAGGGAATAGTTACTTTGGGCTGTCTGTCGGGTGCCAGGATCTGCCACATAACACAGGCAGTCAGGTCACTCCAAAGCAAGTACAGGACTGGCACCATCATTGTCCATGCTGGTGCGTAAAACCTCAGACGTTACTCCCTGGACCACATGACATGATACATGGAGGAACACTCTGATCATGTAGCCCAGGCCAGTAATGACCCTGACCTTGTCTAGCATCTTACACCCACCAATTATGATGTCACAGTATACAGACAAACATATCACATTTAACGGTTGCCTAACAAATTTGTTTCATTCATAGGGGATACAGTGTCTGTTAGCCTGTGGTGACATGCTCAACATGCCACGTAGCTTCACTATGGACAGCTTGCACCTGTCACCCTTGGACTTTTGAATGCTGGCTAAGGCTCTTGCTACCACCATAGTGCCTTTTTTCAGCAGGGCTCAAAAGACAAACCCACCTACATAGACATTACAGGTTAAATGAAACTAAGGGTAATGCTGCTCAACACCAGATGTGTTACCCTCATATTGCAGCCATTCAGGACTCTCCTCAGTATGGAGGATAGCGATATCTGTGCACTAACAGACACCTGGTTCAGGCCCACTTATGCACACCAGCACTACCAGGTTATGTTTCATACCATGCTTTCTGACAGCAAGACTTGGAACAGACAACACAACTAGAGGGAGTATCCATATACATCACAGATACACACACCTCCGGGTTAGTAGCACTGCACAAAGCATCACAGACCATACATATACAACTACCATTGTGCAAAACTGCCTTTCAGTTTGTTGCCTGCTACAGACCACCCTCCCAAACTCAGGAACCACACTAAGCTTTCATGGGAACTATGGAGAATATGAAGGTCTCCACAAACACCATTATATTGGGTGACTTCATATACACAAATATTGACTGAGGATACTACTCAAGCCCCAACATCCTCCACCCAACAGTCGCTACAATTTGTAGACTCATATGCTATGGCACAAACAGTCAGCACAGCCACAAGGGGGAATACATATTGGACCTGATCATCACCAACACGGGGACTCTATATTCCACAGCAGCGATATACCCCTCATTGGTAAGGTCAGAACATACATGTATCTCAATGGACATACATATATCCTCCACACACCCATCCTGGGTATTCTTGGTGAACTTTTCATGAGCCAACGTCTCACTTCACCAAAGCAAGGTGGTATCCTTCAGAGACCCTGAGACAGTGGCAAATACAGCTCACACTGCTGAATCCTTTACATACACATTCTATGGACACCTAGTGGACTGCATGGATTGTGCTATCCCAAATAACAACAGGACTCACAACTCCAATGGCAGGGGACCTGTCTGGTAGACCCCAGCCATTAATAAGCTGTATAACATCAGGAGGATGCTACTACATGATAGAGCACAATCCCAGACTGGGAAGGCATCTGTGATCTGTACAAACAGACAGCTATGATCACTCATGAACTTTTCTAAGGGCCGCTTCTACCGGACAATTGCACCAGACATGTAGGACTATCACTCGGCCTTCTTCAGTTATGTCAGGAACCTGGGTGGACACTCACTGATATGCTGTGAGTTACTGCATACTGACTATACATACCCTGAACCCACTGGCATTGCCAACATCCTGGAAAACAGGTTCCATGCAGATGTTTCCCCCCATCCCCCCTAAGGAGCAACTATCCATCCCAACAGAGTATAACCTCCCTGACATCACACAGTAACAGGTGAGTGCTGCCCTCCCCAAAGCGTACATCACAGTATCAATGGGACCAGACGGTGTCCCGGCCTGCATCTTACATGAGCTTCATGACAGACGTAACCCTCACATTACATCACTGTTCAATATCGGAGTTACTACAGGATATATACCCAAGGAATGGTGTACAGCGACAGTGGTCCCACTCCACAGAGTTGGTGCCACAATGGACCACAGACAATATTGCCCTATAAGCCTAACTAGCCTGTTCTGCAAAGCTATGGAGCGTATTGTCATGGGACTCATACACATAGACATCGGGAACCTACAGACACTGTGTCCTACACATTTCAGTGTTGTTGTGGGCAGATCTTGCCACTTGAACCTGTTTGTATTCTTTAAACAGTTAACAGGTCCATCGACATAGGGATGGTTGTCCACACAGCCTACCTGAACCTTGCAAAACCCTTCAACACAATAACCCACTGGGCCATTATGCATAGGCTCACCAGCATTGATATGGACACATATCTCACACGATGGATTGCTACCTGGATCAGGGATAGCACCCACATGGTCAGAATTGCAGGTGTCATGTCTGACTATACACCAGTTACACGTGGCATCCCACACGGCTCACTCCTGGGACCTCTCTTGTTCAGTATATATTTGTCTGACGTACAGGCTACTACAGGGGGAATATGGCTGAACATGTTTGCACTTGACTGCAAACTGGTTGCCATGATCAACTCTCCAGCTGCCACATGCATACTCAAACAGGGTCTCACAGAGATGGATGACTGGTGCCTGAGCCATGCCCTACAGCTAAATGCCATTAGTTGCATAGTCATCCCCTTTGGGAATAACAACATGTCCACACACAACCACATAGGTAGTACTCCATTACATATGGTAGGAGTTGTTAGAGGTTTGGGGACATGACTTGTTCGTACTGTCGCCGTTGACATTCACATTGCCAAAGTGGTTGGACACACCTTCTATGTGGGCCACCTTATCCCATATGGTTTCACATCTAGATCAAGTGAGGTCATTGTGCCCCTATACTCATCACAACCATGCTTGGTTACAATGCCACATTTGGGGTGTACCTTACCCGACACCTGCAGCAACTGTACTGGCCACAGAAGTTCCTCACCAAGCAGATCTAGGGACTCACGCAGATGCCCTGCACAGTTCGGATGCAGTAACTCCAGCACTACTCAGTTGCTTACCACCTACTCGGATATGATGTGTGCCTGTTGTTTACAGATATACCCAACCCAGATTTACTGGACATGCTCCACCTCAGGATATCCAACTCCCTTGGAGCTACACACTCCAGGGGCATATACCTCAGCACAGATGTTAATAGGACATGCTGGAGGGACAGATTCTTATCCCAGAGCCTCCACTCACTCCAGATTGTAATCCCAGTTTCACATAGGCAGAGCCACCCACTGACCACCTACAGGAGACATCTTGATGACTGTATGGGTGATCATATGTTTACCCCTGGGATATCTTCTGTGTCCCTGCTAGACAGAGGCACACTAGCCTAAACGTACATGGGCTGTCTTGTGTGACCTACTATTCACACATACAGTGTAGTAATCTGTCAGGGTTGCAAATGCCAAACACACTCTGGCTAGGCTTGTACATGCCCTAGGGCAGATAGCTTAGTATAGACCTCTGAAGCTATGCTAATGTTCAAGATGCACAATGTTTATTGCTGATACTGTTTGCAGGTCTTTATTGTCTTTGCTTTACCAGTTTCTATGAACAACTTCGGTATCTGCAGAACATATTTGATTATGACAGGGTTCCACTATATTATAGATGTGTATGTTGTCATATAACTGTGTGCACAGGGTGGACTGCTGGATAGTGACAGGTTCCTGGGTTAACACATGTAACTGCCAGATATGCGTGGCCCACTGCTGTACTCAGACATGGCCTAAGTGTGTGAGCATGCCCAGTTCAGGCTTTCCGTGTTTTGTTGCCTGACATTTGTCTCATTTATTCAAGTGTGTGAGCATGCCCAGTGTGACCTTTCAGTATGTTTCTATCTGAGGTCCACTACATTTGTTGATGTGTGTGAACATGACCAATATTAACATTTATACTGTGTGTGTTGGAAGTCAGGTTCTGTTCTCACTACAGGACTCACCTTTGTGTCATAACTCGACAGGGATTATGCTGTGCCTGCAGGGTTTCCATAAGATACTTTGCATAGACTTATCAACATTCCTTCATACAGGCTGACTACTGCAATACTGTCATGGTTTAGTTATTCAGTACTTTGACTATAGTGCACAGTATCCTGGGTTCGAGGTCCATCACTGCTTTATATTTTCATACTGAGCAGACCAGACTGCTTAAGGGCCAGTTAAACAAATATGAGCATGTTGGCTTTTGTTCAGCTATGCCCTACTTAGACCAGGCTTGTCCAACATTGCTCAATATTCACCAACATTGCTGGATGTTGCACAGTATTACTCAACATTGACCACAGTTGTACTAGTTGGTGTGTGTGATTTTGTTTGCATATACTACATGGTGGTAAATGCTGTTTAGCACTGCTTTATATTGCTTAACACATGGCAATCATGCCTTAGGTGGTGCTGCAGTACTGCCTATGTCGGATGCACATATTACACTCCCTGTATATGTTTGAAAGCAGGTAGTGTCAACTTAGGCATCCCTTTTACTATATGTGCGAGTCAGAGACAGGTATCATTTCCAGAGGTCCTACTGAGCCAGTGTATGTGCTATGCGTTGCCTCTTTGCCAAGGCCAAAGCATACTGGGCATGCCTCCTTCTGCCTACTGGAGCAGGCTCAGGTTGTTCCTCCTCCGAGTCACGCTCTGCCTGTGATGGCCTTGGCAATGGTGGGGGGCTGTTTGGCCCAGGCCTATGCTGGTTCTGCTGCAGCTGTTTTTGCAGGATCATATTATGTAGCATAGCACATACCATGACAATTGGGGAACATGTAGTTGGTGAGTACTGCAAGGCTCCACCAGATGTGTCCAGGCACCAGAACCGTGACTTGAGCAGCCCAAACACACACTCTATTACATTACGTGTTTGTGAGTGTGCCTCATTATGGCATTCCTGTTCAGGTGCATAGCCAGCATCCCCCACTAGGTGACCATGTGGGATATCCCCACTGGCAAATGTCTGGTATAGCTGTGTCATATGCCAGATATGGGAATCATGGTAGCTTCCAGGGCAGCCTGCACACACATTCAGTATTATGCCCTGGTCATCACACATGACCTGGCAGTTGATGGAGGGGAAGCCCTTGCGGTTGAAGTAGACCCTACCCCACTCACCGGATGGTGCTTTGATGCATATGTGTGTGCAGCCTATTGCACCCACTACCACAGGGTATTCCGTTATTTGCTGGAAGAGACACATATTGCTGGCCAATACCTCATGGGAATTGAGGAAATATACATGATCACAGACATGTGCTGACATGGCATCCAGGAATTGGTGCAGTACCCTGGATGCTGATGCCTGTGTTATCCCCATCATATCACCAGTTGGTCTCTGGAAAGTAGCTGTTGCTAATATTCTTAGGCCACCACATACCTTGGTTTCCACTGGGATGGGTTCCCCTCTGTTGGTTCTGTGTGTGAGGTGTGGCCTGCAGCTCAACAGTTTTCTGCAGGAGGTCTCTGTCCTCTCTATAGCGCTCCACTATCTCCAGCTCATGCAGCCCCTGGTAGGTTACCCTGGGCCTGTACACTCTTCTCCGTCTCCTCACTGTGGGTTTTCCAGAAGCATTTCCATTGTCACCACCCTCAGCATGTTGCATATGTCGCCTTATAACAGCAATGGCAGCCCCTAACATTTCTTTGTCTCAGTAAAGCTTTTTCAGTTTTCACTTCTATTAGCTTACTGCAGTGTCTGTTGTGAGAAACATAATGGACTGTTGTTTGCAGAGTTTTAAGTGCTAGGCTGGGCTGGGCTAGTGTACTGCCTGTGTAATTGCCTGATTCTGAATGTTTTCACCTGCTAGCTCTGCTAGTACTCCCTGGTAGCTTCCTACTATTTGTTGTGCTTCCTTTTTCCTTTCTGTTTCCTTGGGGGGAGCGCCGCGCTCACAAGCGCAAACACGCATACAGCAGCTAACACGCGTGCACACATGCTTACACGGACTAAAACTTGCTTATTTGGGTTAAAACATGCACACACCAGCACAAACGCTCTTACAACTCTTTAAACAGCTGTATACATGCTTACTCCAGCTTAAATGAGTGCACTCACGCTTACACGTGCGCACTCTGTCTTACTCGGGTTTACAGGCGCGTGCATGCACACTCAGTAAGAAACTTAGGTGTTATCCACGGCATACACCTTCCATTTCTTGCCTTTCCCTAGCTTACCTGTTGACACACCTTTTTCATTGATGTGTAAATGACAGAAGACACATGCCACTCTGCTCCAATGAGCTTCACTTCTTTCATACATACCCCCCTCGTGATGTCACCTATCTTCTACTCTGTTACTCCCCTTATCCTACTCCTACACTCCACTGACTGTGCTCATTTGCTATGTAAACTTGCGATTCACTATCCTAAACCTCATTTACATAGGATTGCCTACTAATGCTTGATTACATCTCTTAGACTGAGCTTCCCCCCTTAGCAACCTCTACTCGGTGACCATGTTGTCCTCAGCCTGCCATTCCCTTGCATTGTACATTAACAATTTAAATAAGATCCGGATTTGTGGGTTTTAATTTTTAGTTTTCTGGATTTTAGAGCACAGCCCGTTTGTGTGGTGCTGCGCTACGCTTAAACATCGGAAATCGGAGAAAAAACAATTATTTTCATTTTCATATTGCATCAGTAAACATTGCCAATGGCCGTATATTTGGCCATTGGCATGCTTCCTGCATTGAATGCAACCTTTATTTGGAGCTGTCACGGCTCCGTTTTGCTATTTGCAGAATGGTACTCAGTTGTCAACTGAGTACATTTCTGCAAATAACACTGCTCTTACTCGGACAGGTTTGGGTTTCCTGAATCGCAAATCTACCTCATTTGCATGCCTTTCACCTGCAATTGAGGTAATTTGCATATCCCAGCCCTGTCCGTGTAAGAGCCATTTTAGGAGCTCTCTTGCATGCCCCTGCAGGCTGTTCCTGGATCGCTCGTCGGACATGATGGCTGCATGGAGTCTTACTCTGCTCTAAGACTCCGTGCAAGCCTTCGTGAATCCGGTCCTAAGTCTATGAGTGATATGCATTCTTACATATACATGTATTTGTAATGCAAATATATGTATTTTTTCATTATATATGTTTTTCAAACATCATCTTGCCCCTAAAATGGAATGTCTCGTTTATTGAAAGTAGTGTTTTTTGAATATAGTGCTCATTGAATGCAGTGTGTGTTTTTTAAGAAATTGAAGAATGAGCATATATAAGTTATAGTTAATATGTTTAAAGTAAGGTTTCCTTAATTTATTTAGTATAATTAATTTAATTAACTGAGTTTGTCTGTTACCCAACTTAAGTACAACCTAGAACAGTGGATGGGGAATAGAAAATTTACACCTGGCCTGGCACCCATGTCTCTTATGGATAGAGGTAGCTTATAAATGCCTGGCCCTCAGTGTCCTATTTGGATACAGGAAGTCATTATTCTTTTGAGAAAACCAGGTTAGGCTTTAAAAGACTCTGGGGTCATTAGCCTAGTAACAATCTATGAATATATGAATTTATATGAAGGGAGTTTAGACCTCATTTGACCTACAATAGACAGCACGTCACATAAATTGTAGAGTGACACTGTGTGGACTGAGAAGCACTAGAGGAAGTATGCAACCTCTACCACCCTCTCCTGAAGCCCCAGAAAAGTTACTTCAAAGTCATCCAAGTGGAAAAAAGTATGTGCAGCATTACCTATACTAGTTACAGATACTTTCCAGAGATGCAAAGGGGCTATACAAGGAATGTCGCAGACCTCACCTTACAGAATACTGCATTAGTTTCTAAGAGCAATTCTATAACATGCAATGGGCATATCTGTTTCCCTTTCACCCCACAAGAGAAAGCAAGAATGATGTAGGAAGTAAATATTGTGGGAAGAAACATCCAGGGAATTGTTATGGCTAGGCTTGTATAGGCCCTAGGGCTGATAGCATAATACCAACCTATGAACCTATGCAACAGCACACTTCCTGAAGTTTTGGGGGCTATAGATTGCAGATACATAGAAATAAAATCCCCACTTGGTGAACATGGAAGGAGGCACATTAACAGGAAAGGATACCATTCTATAAACTGTCAGGTTGTCTATAATGCCTTAGGAATCATCTACAATGTCTCTGAATGTAAACCAGGCAGTCTTCACAACTCATACATATGGAAAACCTTTGATCTGTACACAAGGTTTGTTAGGGGGTGACTTTCCACAAGGGCATCTCATGGGGGATGCAGGTTATGCACTGTAACCATATCTCATGACACCTATTAGAAACTCAAACAAAGATACAGTGATCCCCATGCTCAAACTAGGAATATCATAGAATGTGCATTTTGCTAAAATAAAGTTTCCAGTGGCTAGACACCTCACGGGGTGCCATATAGTACAACCCCTCACCATCTGCCAAAATACTCACAGTCTGTTCCATGTTGTGCAATATCATTCTCAGGAGACAGATTCAACAAGGACAACTAGGGGTAGGACCACAGTCCCCAGTACCTCAGGCAGGGTCAGCAGTCCCAGCAGATACAGATGAAGAGTCTCAAGGGGGACTCCTAGCTGCAGATGCTGCTGGCAGATGAAGGTGTGAATAATATTCCATGGCTGTGACTAAGAGTCAAAGGATAACACATACATTGAATACCTAAATGAAAGAATAACAACCTTAACACATGCAAATATTAAAAATGATGCCTGCCAAATTGCATAACTTTTATTTAACCATGCAATGGTTGTATTCTGTTAGCTTCAAGCTCATGCACCCCCTCGATGAATCTCACATCTGAATTATTACTGATGTAATTCTGGAACCTGTGTAGAAAATGCAATACAGATACAGTTATATAACTGATTAATGTGTTATGGAAAGTTTCATATGTCCCTAATGTGATACATGTCCTAGGTGTACAGTAATGCAAGTAATAGCTTATGAGTGATGCTTGCAAAACACAGCGGTGGATTTTACACAATAATGTACATCGACCATTTCAGCTGGTCACCATATATAAGCCAGTGGACAGGTCAGTGTTAGCATCATTTTCACAAGTATAACAAAAAGCAATACTTACACATCTACTTTGAATGCAGGAGTAAGAACAGCAGCAGAAACAGAGGATCAACAATTACAAAAGCAATCATTTACAACTGATTATGAACTATGATAAAAGCATTTACTCTGCAATACACTTCCATTAAATGAAGCTTCTGAGGTAGCAAGCACTCACTATCCACTATATGCATCAGCCATATATGCAACTCAGAGTCACATGGAATTGAGCAAAGGACAAGTCATAGTTATCAACACTTGCACAGGGTGGAGGTAGGAGGTCAAGCCTGACACCAAAGTCATGAGTTTGTGCAAATAAAACAAAAATGTATTCCTTAAGTATCCAGCTTGCAAGACTAGAAGCAAGATATGTACAACAGTCAACAATATTGCTCAGATATGTAGTGTGTGTGTGTGTGTGTGTGTGTGTGTGTGTGTGTGTGTGTGTGTGTGTGTGTGTGTGTGTGTGTATGAAGTGGTATGATCAAGTATTTGTTGAATGTGTGTGTGTGTGTGTGTGTGTGTGTGTGTGTGTGTGTGTGTGTGTGTGTGTGTGTGTGTGTGTGTGTGTCTGCATGAACAAAATCAAGCACTGTGCTAGCACCACATCCTGGCATGTCAGATAGGTGTAAGGTGTACATGGTAGACTAGTCACTTATGCATCATTTCCCTCAGTCATTATAACTACCTGTACCATGAGTTGCAGGGCTACTTCCAGAGTCCTGACTAGCATATGGGGGCTACCTGAACATGAGTGATGTCTGCTGGACAACCTCTTATCAAGACTATGCCCAGTAGCATGTGACCTACCACTTGTGGATTTGGATACCATAGTCACTGATAGAGCAGTGGAAGTAGTGCTACTAGGGGAATGGGATTTTTCATGGTCATGTTGTCTAACACTAGGTGATGTAGCTGCTCTGTGGCCTCATTGGTGCAGACTCTCCCCCAGCAGGCATTCCTTTACAGACACTGCCTGATCCAGTGTGTCATTCATCTTGCCCAAGGTATCACCTACACTGTTCAGCCAGTCCCACACATCAGAATGCACAATGTTTAACACTCACTCTTCTTACACCCTTGTGGAATGTGCCTGTGCACCCATGATGGCCCTGCACATACATCGTGTGGCACCTACTGACACACCAACATCAGGTGGAGGGTAGAGAGAAGGCCTCCTCCAAGCACCTCTACCAACACATCTGTGTAACACTTTGCTCTCACAATAGCTACAGGGAGAATCAACCAGTTCTGCAACTGGAATAAACTCACTACCCTGATCAATTGTTTCACCCTCAAGAATGTCTAATGTCTGAGGTCTCTGTGGCATGGATATGCATAGTCCTAATGACTGTGTCCAAAATACAGGTAGGAGATGCTGAAGGCACATCCTCAGTGTGATGTCCTCTCTCTGGGCCAGTAATTAAGGAGCCTGAATCCTCACCACTGACACTGGAGAGGGACATTCACTTGGAACAAATAAACATACACACATTATTTCCAGATGCAGCTCTCTGCATCAAGCACGATTTTCCATAAGAGCACACAGGGAGAACACTCAGTCCAGGGTCTTGATTTCTATCTCTGCCTCCGTTCAGGTCTCCAATAAGACTCCCCACTGGCACAACTATAGAGATGAGTCCTCAGCTGAGTGTCCAAGCCAAGTCCTCCAACACCTGTATGTAAAACCAGTGCTTTGTGTCCCTGAGACACACACTCTTTGAGATTTGATTTTCACACACACACACACACACACACACACACACACACACACACACACACACACACACACACACACACACACACACACACACACACACACACACTCCCCCCTGGGAAAGGCTGGCACAGATTTACTAGCTATGACACATTCTGCCCAGACTATAAGGTAGTTACTGCCATCAGACACTCCAAAGCCTGGTACTCCAAGGCTCTTACAAGGGTACCTATTTATACTGAGTGAAATAATACTAATACAAATGGTAATGTTTTGACCAATGCAGTAAGGTTCATGAGTGGCCACAGTGTCACTGAATAAGTATAAGTACTCTCAAAGGTTAAACTATTCTCTAAAGGACCAGCCACAATGAACAGTTTAAATATATTTAATAATAAATAATAAAAGAACATGAAATACAAAATATATATTTATAATAAACACCAGAGTTTGAATCACATGAGATATTAAAATAACACAGATGAATAGGTTCACACAAATACAGAAAAACAGTACTTGACTAATATCACTATCCTATCCTGACTGATCTACAAAATTACTGTTCCCTGGTCATTTACTAGAGCACAGCAAAATTAAGTAGGTGAGGGGCCTTTCTATGTCAGGTTTCAAAAACAGAGTGCCCTGTGACTTCTCTCCCATCTGGTATTAAACATCATCTTTGTCCTAGATTACAGAATGACATCACATATATCTGCTCATCTGACTGCTGGTTCCCATGCTACCCTGATTGCTAGAAACTGAATCAGAATTTAGCACATATGTGTTACCATACACACAGACAGAGCTTTGCTGAGATATGTTGTAGCATCTGTAAACTATAAAGCCATGAAAAACTTCTACTCTTCCTACCAAAGCTAATAAGCTATTCTCTGACACAGACATTTAGCCTCTGGCTGCAATAAGAACTGTAAGAAACAATTGTTATGGCCTAAACTAGATAATTTCATTTCAGGATATTTTTCTAAAAGTAAGCTGGGGCTGAACTTAACCTCTTCTCTTCCAGTATCCTCTGTTAAAACATATACATTTAGTCAGTTACAATAGTCAGGACCCAAGGTTGCCACATTTTGAAACACAAGCAGCTTTATAAATGCATTTTTCAACACAAGCATCTGTGCAAATCAGTTTGATATACAAATGACATATATTTCTTTGGAAAATTCCAGCTAGATATGCTGGCATATGTTGCACATCCACTGCCATACATCTCCTGGCTTAGCTGGCAATATCTCACATCATCACACTCAGTATCAGGCTAACCCTCTGTACACCCAGATTGTGCCTATTCATTGCTGCCATCATTAGCAGAGGCTACAGATGCTCTAACATCAGAGGGCAGGAGTTTCACAATGCCACTGGCAGGAGACCCTATGATAACAAGTAAGCAACACTATACATATATATATATATATATATATATATATATATATATATATATATATATATATATATATATATATATATATATATATATATATATATATATATATATATATATATATATATATATATATATATATATAAATAATTATTCTATGTGAAATATTAAAATATGATAATGGAATGAAATTAAGTAACTTTTACTTATCTACCTTTTGGACATTAATCACAGTACAGAAGGTGTGCTTACCATGTGCAGTTTGTCATGAAATAAATGACAAAGATGTGCCTAGGTATATAAAAGTATATAAAACAAGTATGATAAGCATAAAGCAAATGACAGTAGAAACAGTAAACAATTGCCTTTACAGCTGTAGAACAAGACACATTTTATATAAACTTTTACTTTCCACTGAACTCTCCCCACCCATTTTCACTTCTTCGCCTTCTCGCTGTATGTCTCATGTCTTTGCTGCTCTCTTTTTCTCTCTCTCTCGCAACATATATCTATCTATCTATCTATATCTCTCTCTCTCTCTCTCTCTCTCTCTATATATATATATATATATATATATATATATGGATTCCATACATTTGGTTGAATTACACTTAGTCGAAAATGATCCCAGGCATTTCACTTCACTGAAAGCTCACTTGACTGAAAGCTCACTTGGTCAAAGTTCATTTGGTCGAAAATGGAATATAGCCCCTGCCCCACTGCAGTGCAACCCTGGAGTGAGAATATTAAATAAGGGGGGGGTGTGGGGGGCACAGTCTTCCACATTGGGGACTGTGGGGGGGGCATAGCCCTCCACATTATACCACTAGTTTTTACTAAAGATATATATATCAATGCATTTCTAATGGATATACCTTCTTATAATAGTGAATACATTAAAATTATGTGGGGGGCTGCACCCCCCATACCCCCCTTATTTAATATTCTCACTCTAGGGTTTCAACTTCTGCCGTCCTCAACTCAGAGCCAGAGCCAACTGAGGGGAACCCATCCCAATGGAGATAATGGTAAGTGTTGCCCTTAGAATCTTAGCTATAGGTACATTTCAGAGATGAACAGAGGACATGCTGGGGGTGTCACAGGCATCAGCATCCAGGATCCTCCATCAACTCCAGAATACTATGCTCCAACATGCCAGTGACTACATATATTTTCCCCATACACCTGAGAACAGGGCCGCAAATATGCAGGAGTTCTACCCTGTCGCAATCTTCCCTGAAGTACTGAGTGCCATAGATTGCACACATATAGAAATTCGGGTATAATCCAGGGAACAAGGTAGGTTCAACATAAACAGAAAGGGCTACCACTCTATTAACTGCCAAGCTGTGTGTAATGCCAAGGGAATCATCTTGAACATGTATGCTGACACCCCTGGCAGTTACCATGACTCACATATCTGGCACACCTCCCAACTGTACCAGATGTTCACTGGGGAATATCCGACAGGGTCATTTACTGGAGGATGCAGGTTATGTACTGGAACTGTGGCTGGTGACATACATCAGAAATGCACACACTCCCACTGAAGAATGCTGTAATGAGGGTCATGTTCAAACCAGAAATGTCAAAGCATGTGTGTCTGGGCTGCTGAAGTCATAGTTCCAGTGCTTAGATACATCTGGGGTAGCCCTGCAGTACAATCCATGGATGTGTACAGAAATATTTAAAGTATGTGTCATGCTGCACAACATCATCCTGAGAAAAAAAGCTTCAGCAGGATCAGCAAGGGGAAGCAGCACACATCCCACCACCAATACCAATGTTACCACAACCACAGGCAGATGAGGAGTTAGAGGGGGAGCCAGCAGCTGCAGTAGGTGTAGGCAGAAGTAGATGTGGTCAGTATGCCCTTGCATTGACTAAGAGACAAAGCATAGCACACTCACTCACCATCTAGGGGCCTAAAACCTTTCTTCTACATACATACATATAGTAACATTGATGCCAGGCAACCTTCACAACCTTCACCTCCTTTGTATTGGTTGTGTAGTGCTTGCATCAGACAGAGTCAGTCCTGACCTAAAACTGTGGCAACTGCTGCATTTACAAGGTAAGTCTTGAACCTGGAGTGTATTGTGTAATAATATGAATGAGTGGCATATCCTTGTATTTCATTGCTTGATACTGTAAGCAAGTAAAAGGTCGGAGATTTGTACAGAAAGTCCCTTAACATGTGACAGCAGAGACTTATTTGACTTATGTGTGTCCAGTATTAAGTAGTAGGCCTCAGGCATCAAAGATTCACATAGTCATACCTCTGAAAAGTACTGACAATCCCTTCATGCCCTCAGTTTAACACCATATGTTTGTACTAGAAAACAATTTAAGAGAAAAGTTAGAAAGTAATGATACATATTGCAGTTTCTGACTTCACAACACTCATAAAGTCATTCACAAAAAAGTTGGGAAAGGTTAATGATATCAACTGTCTAACTTTCCAAGACAAATATAAGTGAAAGGTACAATAACCAGTTCAACACCACAAATGCAGATATACTAAGCACAAGGTCAGCTATGCACCCTAAGCATCAGACACAAAGCTTATATATCCCCGTATCCAAAAGATAAACAAGGATATGTTACAGTTATCATCACTTGTACAGGGTGTTGTCTGGGGGGGTCAGAAAGCCTAGACTGACACAAAAGATTGGTGTGTGTGAGTAAGAAAGAAAAACAGTTAGACATTTGAATAAACCAACAAATTGCCAGTGAGACAAAATGAGTTTTAAGCTGCACGGCTTAGCCATGTAATTTGTGTGTGTGTGTGTGTGTGTGTGTGTGTGTGTGTGTGTGTGTGTGTGTGTGTGTGTGTGTCTGTAGGGGTTCCCCAGGCGAAATTTGTATGTGAGCGCTTGCATGAACACAGCCAAGCTTTGTGCTAGGTCTACATCTTGGTATGTCAGACAGGTGTGAACTGTGGATGATAGAGGTGACAGATCATTGTTGCTCTTGACCATGAGAATTGACTCTGTTAGGAACTGCACTGGCATGTCCATGCCTATGGTGCTGTTACCTGAACATGAAAGATATTTGCTAGATGAGGTCCCTTCATGGGGATGCCCAGGATTATGACCCCAAGGCCTGCCACATCTGGGTTTAGACAGCTCACCCACTGATGGACCAGTGGAAGTACTGCCATTATAGGAACATGGCCACATTGGCTAACAGCATATGATGTGGCTGACTTATGCCCATGAGGATGCTCTTCCCCTCCCAGCAGACATTCCATCATATAAAATGCTTGTTTCATGACGGACATCCTTTATTCCATCAAAGACACCCTACATTCCAATGTGTCATTCATCTTATACATTGAATCGGCAACATGACGGAGGCAATCATGCATATCAGCCTGTGCCACATCTACAAACCTGAACATTTGTCTGGGGCACCTATGGAAATGTACCTCTGCCTCCATGATGGCCATAAACATATATTGAGTGTCATGTGAACAGGCACCTCAAGCAGGTGGAGGAGGTAGCAAGCCTACTCTGAGCACCCATATCAACCCTCATGAATGGCATCACACCCACACTTTTTTGCTATGACCAAAGTCAGCAGTCACTGATGCTGCAATAATCACACTTCCCTGATCAACTGCCTCACCTTCCACTTGCCCAATATCTGTGGGATCACTTGAATGGATAGGAGTAGGCCAACTAGCTATGTCCAGTGGAATTGCAGGGATGGTAGTATGTCAATCTCAGTGTCACATTCAACCTTCACATCCCCCGACTGCATCTCTGTTTGCCCACTATCATCACCGGAGTCTGCAGATACACTGACATCTGGTGGCAGAGGTCCCACACTTCCACTGTCATGATCACCTGTGATCGAAAGCAAGAAACACAGGAAAAAATTAATACCTACACTATTATAGTCCAATTAATGATAACAAACTAACAGTGGTGCCACTATTACAGACAGTACACCAATGCAAACAACAGGCCTGACATCAACATCAAACACTAAAATATTTATTCAAATTGCTTAGCATTACTAACATAAAAATGTTGGCTTACCATCTGCAGATGGTATTCTCCTCTGCAAGCCAGATAATCCTGGAAGAAGTTAATCAAACAGTAAGGGCAACATCATCACAACTAAAAGTAACACAGGAGGTACAACTTTCACTTCTTTATATGTTACTTAACTGTACTTTCAAAAAGAACTTGGCTGACAACTCCAGTCTAACCTAATCAATCAGAATATGTCTCTAGCAATCTTCAATCCCAACCAAAAAAATTCTTGTGACACAGAACTAACATATTGATTTCAATTGTTTTACTATACAGCATTATTCAACTGTTGACATAAAGCCTACCTGGAAGCTCCTCTTGGGACCTGCTTGCAGTCCCTGACACTGTGTCATGGATTTCCAGTAGTTCTTGTTCTGCATTGTCCTGGGAGCTGTCTGGATCTGACAGTGGCCTGGAACATTTTCATTCAGTGTTAGTGGTGGCTCCATAGCAGGCCTTCTGTGGAAACCATCTGGTCATGGCTCACTGCAGCTAATCTCCTCTGTGCAGATATAATCATGTCAGTGGCTCTGTGGTGCACCTGCTCATATTTCCTGCTGTGGCCACCAACAGCATTTAAATAATCCACAATCTGAAGCCAACTTTGCATTCTGCATGCCATATCTCACAGTCCCCTTTCAAGCAGGATGGCACCAGGTTGCCTAAAGGCATCCACTATCACCTGATTCTCAACGTTGGTGAAAGGGGGTCTCCAAGGATTGATATACCAGTGTGGCATACTGCTAGGTGTCCTAAAAGACAACAGAAGGATAATACAAATAAGTATCACATAACTATAAAATAGTTCCCAGATTAAAAAGTAAAGGTAGCCTCACAATATTACTCACTGGAGAATTAATTATGTGTTTAGCTCTGATTATAAATGAACTGCCAAAAGTTCACTGGAAACTCCAAATAAGGGCTCGCAACACTGATGGTAAAATGATTTATTTAACGCTCACAAACTCATATGTTTTCGATACACTTCTTCTTCAGAATCAAACAATCAAATAAAAGAAAGGGCTAATATATACCCTATTCACTAATGATTTATGCAATAGAAACTGATACTTAATTAACACTTGTTCATTAAAGTCATAGAAATAAGCAAAACTTGCTTAAATGTTAAAACCAATCCACAGATACATAGAAAAAATGATTGCCTACTTCTATAAAAACACTTAAAATATTTAAAGTATTTAAAAACTAAACATTTTAATAAAATATAACTTGTAAAATAAATATATATAAAAAAACATTCAATGACTCCTATTTCATTACTGAGACACAAAATTCCCTAGTGTATTGTGTTGTGCAATACTGCCATCTTGTGACAAATCTAAAAAACACATAAATGAATCATAGTTTGGCGGATCTCAATTTAAGTACACATTTGATGGACAAAAAATCATTCAGACTTGGGGGCTTAGTGGATTCCAAAACAATCTGCCAAAACAATTCCCTATATTCTAATTTCGCCTCCCACATACCTCCTCTTATATCTCTGGGGACAGATTCCAAAACAAAAAAAGAAAATGTAGCCTGAGGACAAGTTGACATGTGTCTAAATAATGCATTCTTAGTATTCCGTGTTCTAACTCCATATAAATGCTCGTAAATACGACACTTTAATTTCCTCATTTATGTGTTTTTTAGATTTGTCACAAAATGGCAGTATTGTACAACACAGTACACTAGGGAATTTTGTGTCCCAGTAATGGAATAGGAGTCATTGAATGTTTTAATATATATTTATTTTACAAGTTATATTTTATTAAAATGTTTAGTTTTTAAATACTTTAAATATTTTAAGTGTTTTTTATAGAAGTAGGCAATCATTTTTTCTATGTATCTGTGGATTGGTTTTAACATTTAAGCAAGTTTTGCTTATTTCTATGACTTTAATGAACAAGTGTTAATTAAGTATCAGTTTGTATTGGATAAATCATTAGTGAATAGGGTATATATTAGCCCTTTCTTTTATTTGATTGTTTGATTCTGAAGAAGTGTGTCAAAAATGTATGAGTTTGTGAGCGTTAAATAAATCATTTTACCATCAGTGTTGCGAGCCCTTATTTGGAGTTTCCAGCAAACTTTTGGCAGTTTATCTGTGGTTTTTTGGTTCACTTTCATCTCTTTTTGACTTGGTTCTGATTATAAATGTTTTTGGAATTTTTACGGGAGATTTTTAGATGATATATGTATTTTATAGATTAATACAGAAAACACATTCAAAACATTTGTGGAATATATCAACAGGACTACCACTTTTTTAAGGTTCACATATGAGTTCAATAAGGGACAAATGAATCATTTAGATGTTAATATACAAAAAAATCAATGGACATTTTACATCTAAAATATTTTGTAAAGATATCTTTTCAAATTCATATTTGCATTACACCAGTACTCATCCACCTCACCAAAAGAAGGGGGTGGTGAAGGGTCAACTAGTGCATGCAAGTAGGATGACCTCTAAAGACAAGACTTTCAAAATAGAATGTGAATATTTGAGGAAGTTGTTTGTCGACAGGGGTTACCCTATTGATTTATTGGATCGGATACACAATGAAGTACTGTTAGGAAGAAAAACTAGGTTTGCCCCTATATTAGGGAAAAGTAAAATGCTTAACTCAAATAAAAATATGGAAGAGGAAAACAAAAAGGATATTTATAGTTCAGGTATAACAATTACATATGATGGAGAGGCAGGCTTAGTTAGGAAAATTACAGAAAAAGAATGGACAAATTTCACAAAGGTATTTGATTTAAACCATATTTTTGATAGTGAATTGAAATATACATATCGGAAAGGTAATAACATAAAGAACCTTTTAAAGAAAGGTATGTATAGAGGAAGTTTGGAAGGAAACATGAGAGGCAAAAAAGGTATGTTCAAATGTGGGAGTTGTCATTACTGTTCTCACATTTTAACAGGGGAAACATTGTTTTTAAAGTCAAGGAATAGGAAAATTAATTTAAATACATTTATAAATTGTAACACAAAAGGAATTATTTACTTGGCTTTATGTAAAAATTGTGATTCATTTTATGTAGTTAAAAGTGAGAGAAAACTTAAGCAGAGATTATATGAGCATCTTTATGATATAAGGAGGAAGCAAAATAATAATGCTCTATATAAGCATACTTGTGTATGCACAGGGGCGCAGTTTGTTTTTTTTTTTTTGTACTTGAAACAGTTGATATTGACCCAAGGGTTGGACCATGGGAAACAAGAGTAGAGTATAGAGAGCTCTACTGGCAAATAGTGTTGGAAGCCTGTAGATTCCCTGTTCTAAATTATATGATCTCTCTTGTGCCTGTGTTAAAGCTCAGATCTGCTAAATTATAGACTGAGTTTTCAATGTTAAACAAATGAATATAGATTTTTATATTAACATAAAACACATTAATTTTATATTCATGTATTTATTTATTAATTTTTCCATATACATTATGTTTGAATTATCGAATGACATCATATGCAATATTATCATTGTCCACTAGATGGCGATATGACATTAAATTTTATTATATTTTATTATTTAATTAAACTTAAAACATTTTATGTGTAAACTATGAAATAAAATGAATGATTTTAAACTGGATTCTTTTAAACATGTATAATAGTTATATTTGATATTTATGAACTTAAAGTGAATTAAGTGTTTTTACAAACAGTTTTAAACAAAAGGGTTAGGAAATTTATATGTTTTTGTATTAATTGAGTGTTGTTTCTCATTGGTCATTATTTGATTGTTAACTATTTAAATATGTTGGTTAGGTTAGGTTAGCATACTCATCTGAAGAAGTTGTTTGGACGAAAACATATTTGTGATATTGTCAGCATTAATGTGTGTTTGTTTCACTGGCTATTAAAGCTGTTCGAGTTTTGGGACCAGTTGGACCACTGTGCTTTTTTAATTTGTTTAATAGTTAACTTTTGGCACTTTCCATTTTTGGGTTTTGGTTTTCATTTCGGAATGGATCCTCAACCAGGAACATCACTTGAAAGTTCCAACAAGGGATCCGAAGAATGCGAGCTTCGTAAGCTCATTGGACAATTAACCCAGCTGGTTGGGCGTCTTACACCGATTAGCCAATCAATGTTCTCGTTGGCTTCAACACTTTCTTTGCCGAGTAACCAGGAAGTAAGAAGGCATTCAGCTTCGAAGGAAGGAATGGCCGACTGAAACCATTGAGAGTAACGTTTTGCCATTTAGTAGAGAGTTAAATACAACGAGTTTAGATGTTTTCCCTCACATTACTTTTGAAAATGCTGACGAGAGAAGTCTACCAGGAAATTCTCGGACTAGTAATGGTTCCACGGAGTTTCAGGTTGAAATGGACCATTCAACAGTTTTGCCTGGTACCAAACGGCATTTAAAAGACATACTTAATGTAAAGTTTGATTTCAAAGAGAATACTCAGACTGTTGGTTCTAATGGCACTTATGCCACTATGTTAGTGGACTTGGACTATTTGTTATATAAATACAAAATGTACGAAATAGATAATGCTTACCTGAACCATTGTTTACATTTAAATATAGTACCAAAGGGACTTAGGGTTTGTAAATACCCTAACAATGTGAACGATGGGACTGACTTTCATAAAGCACTCATTGATGTATTTGAAAGATGTGGGTTTGATATAATGAGGGCTATTGTAAGGAATAACGAGCTTGAGATGGAAAAATTGTATGTATTGATTGAGCATGCTAACACCAACATTATTAATAATTTAATGTTCACCATAGACAACAAAAAAGCAAAATATTATGGGTTGTTAAAGAAAATTGAGAATAAATGTAATGAATTAAAAGACAGGAAAGTAAAAATGATTGAGAGGGACATAAATGATTATAAGACACATACACATAATCCCAAACCCAAGCGACTGACTAGGTATGGCTACAATAATGAAGAAAACAATAAGGATTGGGGAAATAGAGAAAGGGACAACTATAACTTTAATGAAAATGAGCAGGAATCTTCTGATTTCCCCCCTCTTCATAGGTCTGAAAGGTAAATGCTTAAAGAACCTGTCAATTATGGCTCAAAAAAGTTCAAAAGGAGGGGGTGGGTGCCACAGGGGAGGAAACAACAACCTTGGAACTAGTTGAAAATATTACTAATGAAGGTTTTACATTTTCTTATAAAGGTTTTAACATTTTTAATTATTCTGGTGTAACAGTGACACAGGCTTTTTTTGATTTATTTTCCAAAGGTCTTACTTTTGTTCCCAGAGTTAAAATAGACAAATTTAAGCTACTTGTGGACTTAAAACTTTTCGTCAGAAAAAAGAATTTGGAATTGTTCTTTAACGGTAAGGGAACTAATACTAATAGTGGAAAATTAACACAACAAAGTATTTTTAATCCACCTTTACACCCGCAGTTAAGGAACTTTGAGTCAGTAGTCAAAAATGAATTTTGGAGAGTTTTAAAACACCATAGAATACAATCTAATATGACACTTGCTGAAAGAGAAACTTTATGGCTATATACTGGCAATAAAAATTTAAGGGTTATGAAACCCGACAAAGGTGGGTGTGGTGCTTATGGATCATATCACTAATGAAGGTAAAATGTTGGATATGTTAAGTGATTCAAATAAGTATGCCAGAATATCAATTAATGAGGTCAACATAGCATAAAAATAACATATGTGACTTTGAATGATATGTTAATGGAAGGATTAATAGATAGGGCAACATATGCATTTTTGTATGTAGAAAAGCCAAGGGTACCATCAATATTTGGTATACCAAAGGTACATAAAGATGTTTATGACCCCCACGGCCTATAGTTTCCGCAGAAGGATCAGTGATGGATCCTTTGGCAAAATATGTAGATAATAAAATTAAGAAATTGGTCAAGGACAATAAGAACATACTAAATGACTCATGGGACCTTTTAAGAAGGTTGGATAGTACTTTGTACACAGAAGAATTATGTTTTGCTATGTCAGACCTCATTAATTTATTCACTTATATACCACACAACACAGGTTTAAGAAGGTTTGAGGAAATGTTGATTGAGTATAAGGAAATTTCTTTTAATGAATTTAGAATGATTTTAGTGTTAATGGAGATAATTTTAAAAAAAAAAACAATTGTATATACTTTGAAGGCAAATACTATAAGCAATTAAGTGGGATAGCAATGGGTGCACACTGTGCTCCCACTTATGCAAATATAATTATGTCAAATTGGGAAAATAATTATGTGTTTAACTCTGATTATAAATGTTTTTGGAATTTTTATGGGAGATTTTTATATGATATATGCATTTTATGGATTAATACAGAAAACACATTCAAAACATTTGTGGACTATATCAACAGGACTACCACTTTTTTAAGGTTCACATATGAGTTCAATAAGGAAAAAATGAATTATTTAGATGTTAATATACAAAAAAAATCAATGGACATTTTACATCTAAAATATTTCGTAAAGTTACCTTTTCGAATTCATATTTGCATTACACCAGTACTCATCCACCTCACCAAAAGAAGGGGGTGGTGAAGGGTCAACTAGTGTGTGCAAGTAGGATGACCTCTGAAGACAAGATTTTCAATATAGAATGTGAATATTTGAGGGAGTTGTTTGTCGACAGGGGTTACCCTATTGATTTATTGGATCAGATACACAATGAAATACTGTTAGGAAGAAAAATTAGGTTTGCCTCTATATTAGGGAAAAGTGAAATGCTTAACTCAAATAAAAATATGGAAGAGGAAAACAAAAAGGATATTTATAGTTCAGGTATAACAATTACATATGATGGAGAGGTAGGCTTAGTTAGGAAAATTATAGAAAAAGAATGGACAAATTTTGCAACGGTATTTGATTGGAATCATATTTTTGATAGTGAATTGAAATATACATATCGGAAAGGTAATAACATAAAGAACCTTTTAGAGAAAGGTATGTATAGAGGAAGTTTGGAAGGAAATATGAGAGGCAAAAAATGTATGTTCAAATGTGGCAGTTGTAATTACTGTTCCCACATTTTAACAGGGGAAACATTGTTTTTAAAGTCAAGGAATAGGAAAATTAATTTAAATACATTTGTAAATTGTAACACAAAATGAATTATTTACTTGGCTTTATGTAAAAATTGTGATTCATTTTATGTAGGTAAAAGTGATAGAAAACTTAAGCAGAGATTATATGAGCATCTTGTGTATGTACAGGGGCGCAGTTTGGTTTTTTGTACTTGAAAAAGTTGGTATTGACCTAAGGGGCGGACCATGGGAAACAAGAGTAGAGTATAGAGAGCTCTAGTGGCAAATAGTGTTGGAAGCCTGTAGATTCCCTGGTCTAAATGATATGCTCTCTCTTGTGCCTGTGTTAAAGCTCAGATCTGCTAAATTATAGACTGAGTTTTCAGTGTTAAACAAATGGATATGGATTTTTATATTAACATAACCACATTAATTTTACATTCATGTATTTATTTATTCATTTTGATGGATACATTATGTTTGAATTATCAAATTACATCATATGTGATTTTATCATTGTCCACTAGATGGCACTATGACATTAAATTTTATTATATTTTATTATTTAATTAAACTTAAACATTTTATGTGTAAATTATGAAATAAAATGAATGTTTTAAATTGGATTCTTTTAAACATGCATAATAGTTATATTTGATATTTATGAACTTAAAGTGAATTAAGTGTTTTTACAAACACTTTTAAACAAAAGGGTTAGGAAATTTATATGTTTTTGTATTAATTGAGTGTTGTTTCTCATTGGTCATTATTTGATTGTCTGATGAAGCGTTGGGTAACAACGTGAAAGCGCTTACAACTTGCTATCTCCTGCAGTTTTATCTTTTGTAATAAACAAGGATTTTAAATACAAAGAAGACCTTTTGGATTTACTTGTTATTTTACTTTTGACTTCAGCTCATGGTGCACTCATTGCCTTTTTTTCCTGATTATTTGATTGTTAGCTATTTAAATATGTTGGTTAGGTTAGGTTAGCATACTCATCTGAAGAAGTTGTTTGGATGAAAACGTATTTGTGATATTGTCAGCGTTAATGTGTGTTTGTTTCATTGGCTATTAAAGCTGTGCGAGTTTTGGGACCGGTTGGACCACTGTGCTTTTTTAATTTGTTTACCAGTTAACTTTTGGCACTTTCCATTTTTGGGTATTACTCACTGGAGAAACATAAACCAGTCTATAGATGTCAAATACAAACAATAGGCTGGATGCAAAAAAAAGGAGAGTAAGAAGAGTAAAATATTCTTGTTTTTTCCATGACAGTAATCCTCTGTGCAGATATATCCCAAAGAAATAGCACATGTTCAGTCTTTTCCACATAAACACGTCTCCTCAACATCAGTTTGCCTAGCTACACGGTTGCCTTTTTGTAATGGTGTACATTCACGACTGTTAGAACTGTGAAGATGCAAATGAGGCGTGAACTGATTAGAATTGCTGAATACCAAATACTTGGATCCATGTAGGAGATGTAAACATAGTGCAGGCACTCCCTTAATGTTTTTAAGTGGATTGCAACTGTGAATTTTTATTGGTTGGGAGAAGGAAAACACAACAGCAATGCAGGCTGCCTTATATCTGGTGGGTGTGTCAGGTTAGATCTTCAACGTGTTAGAAGTAAGGTTGGAAATGTAAGTAAGAAGCACACAATTCACTGGTTGTGTTCCTTCATATCCAAATTGTCCTCCATTTGTTGGCAACTCCATATGTTATTATTTCTACTTAATATCCTCACACATTTAAGACCAATGATATAAAATAGCTTACAGACTGCATGTCTCAGATTACTGGTCATATAACTGAAGAATGAACAACAGACACAGAGATGTGAGACAGAGTTATTTATTTGCAAGCAATAATCATAACAGGTTGTTTGATCACTAAATGCACTACATCTAAAAATAATGCATGTACTAATAACAGTCATATGGTTTCATATTACTGTAGATGTTGCATTTGGTAGTGTGAAGAATGATTTCATTTCCTTGCTGCAAAACTGTTTGTGTGACAAAGAGGGATAAGGCACCCATCTTGTGTTCTGAAGTTTTATGAGATTAAGAGTTCAAATCCAGATCTATGTAGATATATGTCATGTAAACCATCATTTTCTAGTGTGTATGTCAAAGACTGTCTTTTCCTCCTTTCAATTGCTGGCCCTTTTTCCTTTTCTGTTCTGTTTTTTTTTTTTAATTATTGTTATTTTTTAATTTTCTTTGGCCAGTTTTTGCATGGTGTAGCACATAGTGCAATCATGGGAATGGAGGAAATGAATGACAGGTTTGGCTCTGCAAACTGGACAACTGGAGCACCCAGGAGGCAAAGAGGACCCAGGCAGCCAAAAATAAAAAAACAGATATATTCAATTAATTGTACTGGGCACCATGGAAACCTGTTAAGACCTTAAGAATGATAATTAAATTATGGAATGTCATGTAACTAAGCATGTAGCATCAGATTTAAGTATAGGGCTGGAGTACAGATGGCCCTGGGTTCTAGTTCAGGGGATGCACTTTTTTTCTTTTTATTTTTTTTACTGTTGCAACATTGCAAGTGATAGCAGTGAACTGAAGCATGAGTAACTGTTATTTCTACTTTCTTGTGGTAACAGGTGTAAGTGTAGGACTGCCATACACATGGTCTTGGGTTCTAATGCAGGATCTTCCATACACTTTTACTGTTGTTCCACTTCCCATTATATTCACTCTCTGTTATAACACTTTAGATAGTGGAGCTGGTCTTAATTATATGTATGAGGGATGAGACACTATTATTATATTATCAGATTAACCTTCCAATTGCAATTATTTCATTCATTATGTATTGGCTCTGCTGCTGTCTGTGTACCATTGTGCAAACTTGTTGGTTTGGTGTGCGCACTCCAGTAAACATCATAACTGGAATTGGTGGTAGATCTGCTGGTAGACATGGCTAGCATTAGTGGGGAAGGTGCCAGCTTTAGGGCACAAAGGTGGGGTGTCAGGGAGTCCAGAATATTTATTGGACTCCTAGTAAGGCACCATAGCCACAGGCTTCTGCAGGGGGACTATTCTGGCTTATAGTACAAGTCCGAGGCTTAGAATAGTTGAACCTAGCTGTATCCAATGCCAGTGGTATCCTGTGCACTGGAGAACAATATATGCATAATTTTAATGACCTGCAGAGAAGGGCAGTCAACTACCCAGGTTGTTCCTCTCCTCACCTCAATCATGGTGTCCCCATATTTTATGTCTATCACTGTACATATCCCTTATCTTGTTTGCCTTATCTGTCTGCAATATCTTCCTTACCTACCCAACTTGCCTAACCCAGACATGCCTACATCCCTTCCCCCAATATTCCTCTCTCAAAATAAATGGACATCTGTCCCACAAAAAAAAATCATTCCATACATAGCTCTCCATATTGCACACTTGTCTACTTGGCACACTTAATTTGGTCCAACTGGCTATACAACACGATTGTGTTGTGGTCACCCTTCTCTTTGGAGGTGACAGTTCAAATTCAGTTCATGTTCTGCACATATTTTCAGTTTACTTTATTAAAGAAATGGATAGCTATTGTTCTTCCCTACCTCCCTCCTGTACAGTACTATCCTGCTTTCCCTTTGTTCTTTCCCCTGCTTGCTCTCTATTTCATCACTTTCCCATCTACCCCATTTTTACCACTTTAGTCTGGTCAAAAAATAGTATCACATCCAACACACATAAGTTACTGCAAAAGTAATGGATCCCATCTCCATTTTGGTTCCATGTTTATGCAGAGGTACGCATTGTACACCAATGCTCAGCAACAGTGAACAGCGGAAAATTATGCCGTTACCTCTACACAATGCCATTTAATGTCACTGAACTATGCCAACATACAGCTACATATGTACTATAAAGAATTCATGTTATTGCATTATCAATGTTTAAATAAAATTATTTAAAAGTATTAGATAGACCTGGATTTGAACCCAGTAGAATCTGAGCTAAAAAAAGAATGTATCGATTCATTAACACATGCTGCTATAGAGTCAGTTAAGCAGCAGGTATGTTGCACAGACTCAGTACTAATTGTCTGACTTTAGCACAGTGGCTCACATTTGTGCACTGCTTAGCTATGAGTAAACATGTGTATCTCACATGCCTATACACTTTACCAAACATCGTGCAAACCCGCTGCTTACAGAACTATGGGAAAGTAAGTAAGTATGATGTATTACTGCTGTTTACTGTCCATTTCCTGTCTATGACATGAAAGTACATGTGGAAACATTACAAACTGAAGGCCCTATCTAACAATATGTCACATATTTACAATACAGCCATGTGTTGCCACTTCCCAGTCTCTGCAACCCTGATGTCTCAGTACTTTTTCCACACATATATCATCTACACTACAGAAAGTAGTATGAAATCTTGTGTAATATGCAATGCACATCAATCTGGTAACATGCAGAACTACAAATATTGATCCATAAACCTAAACAGCCTTTTTCGCAAGGCTAGGGAAGGAATCAGCATGGATCTTATCCACAGGGACATAGGTGACCTTCAAAACACTTGACCTGACCTATTCTGTTTTTGTCAAGGATAGATCTTGCTTATTGAACCTTGTCGCCTTCTTTGATACTGATCCCAAAGACCTGGATGAGGGATAATAGGGTATACTGCCTATATTGAGTTATCCAAGGCCTTTGACACTATTCCCCATTCATATCACATAGTGAAGATATCCCATCTGGGAATTAGACCATACAGTACTAGACTGATAGCCGACTGGCTCACCAACAGACCACATACTCTCAAAGTTGGGGACTCACCTCCACCACGAGCCCACTTACAAGTGGAATATCACAAGGATCTGTGCTGGGCTCTCAAATGTTTGGAAAATATTTCCCTGAAGCACAGACAACAGTAGATGGCATGTGGTTTACCAAGTTTGGAGATGACTGTTAACTGGACACACTCATACACAGTCTCATAATGTGGTAATATATTACAAAAGCAGCTGACACAGACATATGATTGGTGCCAAACTCATGGACTGAACCTTAAAGCAAACAATACCTCATTGTCTCCTTTAGCAATAAAGTGACCCCTGCTAATTATGCTAGACATAGCACCCCTTTAAGCTCAAACACAGTTTTATGAGACTTGGGAAAGCATCTTGATAGCAATCTACACTTTCAGCACTATGTGTTCATAATGGGGAGACACACATTCAGCAAGTGGGAAGGCACACATTCAGCATTGCACACCTCACATATAGACATCACATCCAAGACCAGGCAGATCATAGCTCTGCTGTACTCTGCCCTTATCAGCCCACTAAATGAGTACAATGCTCCTTTCTGTCTGTACCTCACCAAACACCTTCAGCAATTGGAGGAAACACGGGGGTTTGTGACTGGGACAATCTAAGGCCTTCAAACATGACATATATGGAAAGACTGAAAGACCTGTCACTGCACTCAGTATTATTCAGGCTGCACAGAGGTGACCTATGCCTGGCCTACAGAGCAATCTCAGACCCTGCCCTACTGGAAATGCTGGACATATGCAAATCCATTGGAGCAAGAATAACTTGCTCCAGGGTTCCCAACCTAGCCTGTGTCATAAACATGTTGGGGACACAGATATATCCCCTAGTGATTAATACTCCTCTGTATTAGCCTCCCACTGCATGTGAAGCAGTGCTCCTCAATGACTGTATTCAAGCACAACCTTGACAACTGGTTGGATGATTATAAAGACACCCCTGGGGTGGTACCTATGTCCCTCATGGACAGCGCCAGTCAGTGCTGCTCACAAAATCACCCTGCTAACAACGATCATCTAACTATGCTTAATAAGGTACTTGTATTTTTACAGAGCTAGGCTTGTAAACACCCTAGGGCCATTAGACTAGTAGCCTCCTATAAACCTATGAACCTATGCAGGCCTCCCAACATCTTGTCTCCCACATGGCCTGTTGATGTCATCTACTCTACTTTGACCAGCATTCTTGTAAAAATTAGACTTGTGTCATGGTGCTTATGTAAAGCACTGTGTTGTGTAGTTTGTGTACCTAGATAGGGAGGGGTACTGTTCTCACTGCAGTCAAATTGGTGTGTGTGTGTGTGTGTGTGTGTGTGTGTGTGTGTGTGTGTGTGTGTGTGTGTGTGTGTGTGTGTGTGTATGTCTAGACGGAAGAATAGAAGTATGTATTCTACAGTTACTGCTCCAATGACATGGATTGACAGTATTTAGATACTTGCCCATGCCTACACATCCATTTCAGGCAGGCCTTCCAACCTTGTCTCTCCCACATGACCTAATGATGTAATCTACTATAAGCTGACTTGCAGTCTTGTAAAAATTAGAATTGCGCTGCGGCACTTGTGTAAAGTGCTGTCTTCTGTAGTCTGTGTAGTTAGATAACTAGGGGTTCTATTCTCCCTGCAGCCAACTGTGTGTGTGTGTGTGTGTGTGTGTGTGTGTGTGTGTGTGTGTGTGTGTGCGCGCGCAACCTTGCTGGAAATTGCAGAGAGCATTTTACACCATGATGTGGGACACTGTTATTACCATATTGTCCTCAACAGATGATGCTGATGTCATCCGCTATAAAGTGTTGTCTCAGACACTCTAAGTCAGACTTGTGCCATGGCTCTTTCATAAAGTATTGAGTTCCGTAGTCTGTGTACCTAGAAAGGTAGAGGTTCAATTCTTACTGCAGTCAAGTGTGTGTGTGTGTGTGTGTGTGTGTGTGTGTGTGTGTGTGTGTGTATGTGTGCACTATTGCTTGACATTACTGAGAGCATTTTACACCAGGATGTGGGGCACTGTTATTAACATATTGCCCTCAACTGACACATCTGATGTCATCAGCTATAAAGTATTGTCCGAGATACTCCAGTTTGGACTTGTGCCATGCTGCTTGTGTAAAGTACTGAGTTCTGTAGTCTGTATATGTTGATAGGCATTCTATTCTCACTGCAGTCAACTGTGTGTGTGTGTGTGCATGCGTTCTTACATTAAAGAGAGCATTATACACCAGCATGTAGGACACTTGTTATCAGCATATTCTCCTCAACAGACACTGCTGATGTCATCAGCTATATCAGATTTGTGGATATGCAGTACTCATACCAGGGCAGGATCAGAGACTGTTCTCGAGCACAGGCAAATGTCACCTCATCCTATGCGAGACAGATTACAGTGACATGGCTTCTAATCTATTCACATACATCATGGCATGGTTTGTAGGCCCTGTGTTTTCTTGATGAAAAAGCCCTGTGGTCTCTCCAGCTTCTGCATGTGTCTGGTGAGGTACATGCAAACAAGAGAACATTATCCTCTATTAGTGTTCTGATGAGGTTTGAGTACAGTGCTGTCATAAATTCCTAAGATATGAATATGATGACATGACTTATGATGTGCACAACATAGGATTTCAATACCAGTGTGGACACTTGTTGGTCATTGTTCAGACTGTTATCTACATGTGTTCCCAGTGCTTGCATCACTGGGTTTCAGCACAACAGAACTGTTGTCAATGTTGTAATTAGTATGGAATTCCACTTTTCAGATGGACAACATAAAAAAGAGACATTTCTGCATTTATTTGTAGATTGTGTGCCTTTTCTCACCAATCATTTTTCTGTGCTATTCATTGGTGGACTCAATGATTGCACCCAATATGCAAGAATCAGCAAACTTGGTAAGCTAAAGGCCATATACTTTAGCCTGAACTGTCAAGAAATAGAGTCCAAACAGTGAAGAGCTAAGCATAGATCCATGTGGTATGCCAATGGTGACAGCTCTACTTGTACAGGTTGATTCACCAGCTTTCACAGCATGTGTTCTGTTGGTCAGCCAATTGGTTACCTATCTAGTGACATAGGGATTAATCCTCAGCTGAGAGGGCTTCTCAACGATACCTGCATGGGGGATTGTGTCAGTACCCTAGGCCATATCATGATAGGCAGTATGCACTGTCTTACCTTCCTCCAGGCCTATCACATGGAATCACTGAGCTGTGACAATATCAAAGGCACCTATGGTGTGACTCAGGACATATGCCTTCTTGATACGGTTGAATCCACACTTCATCACACCTTCCACAAGAGCTATGTTCCTATAGAAGAGTGCAAATCAACATGCATCAATCTGAGTTGAGGGGACAGCACCTGACGTATGCATGTATAGTAACATCCTGATTCTCCTCAACTGTGAGGTAAACCAACATGTCATCATGGACCTTTCCTAAATGGACACTAGTATTATTCTCGCTGTGTGCAATAGCCCTGTGTGAGTTGTTAAGGCTAAAGCATGTATTTTACATCTGATAGATGTCCTCAAAGAGGTCATCAAGGGCATGCATGATGACAAGAGTATCATCCTGTGGAACTTGACCAGGTCAAGGCATTTGACACAAACCCACACTGAGGTATTCAATCAACACTGTCATATGTGGCCATAAACAGCTATATCACCAACTGGGTAGACCAGTGTATCACATATGTGGCATCTCACTATATTGAAATGTGTGAAATGACCTATATCTCAGGTCCAATGATCAGATCCGTACATCAGGGCTGTCTGCTAGGCCCTTTCCTGTCCATTATTTAAGTTATGGATGTCACAGAAAACATACACATCCTGGGTCCAAACAGCTGCCTGAAGGCCTACAGATTGTGGACAATCATTGATTCCAACCATTATATTAGTATAATGCTGACAGTATCAACGCATACCAAACATTGCTTCCACAGACATAACAACACCTGCAGTGACAAGAAAACATGGGAGTTTTGTTAAGTCGGGTACACAAACAGACAACCCAAGTATAATGTAGACATCACACCATATCATCAGACCACTAGATATGTGACCTGTCTCCTGGGGTACATGGTAAGTGCAACATCCACCAGCATGTGGTCAGAGTGCTGACACCTCCCTTGAATGTAACACAAGTACTGGGTATGTGAAGAACATCTACATCAGAAACCATAATACTTTCAAAGTTGCCAGACTTCATCATGTTAATAACTTGTGTACAATGCACCCTTCTTTATGTACCTCCCTACACACCTTCCAGTGATATGTAAGTGAAGTGTATCACTTTTGCCACAGTGAGCTGTCACACAGCTTATTGGCCATACCTAGGGATTCTTTTTGTGGACTATACATGACTGTCTGATGATGTGGAACACCAATCAAGTTGTTATACGAGATGCATGTGTACTACCTGTTATGCTGATGCACTCACTGCATAAATAGGTGTTTGACAGCATTAATGGTATGTATATCATTCATGACAGTGTGGATTGTGCTCTCTCTCTTATATATATATATATATATATATATATATATATATATATATATATATATATATATATATATATTATATACAGGTATAGCAGTGTCCCTCCTAACACCTCTAGCAGATGTTACAGTGCCAGACCAGTGTGCGTGGTTATCATCATAGAGTATGGATGTATCATAATAGTTGCTCAAGTGTGTGTGTGTGTGTGTGTGTGTGTGTGTGTGTGTGTGTGTGTGTGTGTGTGTGTGTGGAGACTCATCTGTTATCACTGTAATTCACATATGTTATGTCAGAGGCATGAGATTACTGGTGATATTATTCTGATATTTGATATTGTCCTTGATTGTGATTGGTTCTATGAGTCTTTACCTGTGCCCACCTTGCTGGAGACCTCTGCTGAGCCTACACTCATATTCAGGCATATCAGTTTGCACAGCTTCACAATATGCACCCTACCCAAATTGTGTGTCAGATACCTGATAGATGTCCTCTGCATTATACATGTAAGAATGCTTATCTCACACAGACATCTTCCCCATTGTTATGTTACCTTGTGTGACAGTCACAAAGAACACATTTTCACTGTGTAGTACCTACTGTACCATAAAATATGTGATTGGTGTTGCTGCTACAGCCATCTTCCACTCACATGCCCTCATCTTCTGTGCATTAGGTTGTTTCACCTATCCTCTTTCTCTGTGTTCATTCCTATAGTTCATCTGTATGTCCCTATTCAATACATGCACTTCCACTGAGTGTTCATTCTACATGGCAGTCCATGTCCATTTACAGATGATTTACACAGCTTTAGTACAGAATGCCAGGAATGGGCTACAATACTCTGCAATACAGACACATATACACTGTCCTGTATTGTATTTGGACCCTATACTTCACATTCATACCTCTCAACTGTCCAGATATTCCCTGAATGTCCAGATGTGTTCCATATCAAATTTGTGGCTTTCTGCCAAATGACTGGGATTATCTCAGAACTGATATGACTCACTATTACATACATTTGAGTTCATACCTCTCAACTGTCCTGATTTGTGCAGAATGTCCAATTTTAGTCTAATATTTTGGTCTTTTCTTCATAACATTTTGGTTTTCTGGCAAATCATTGGCATGACATTGTGGTCTAAAGCCAGAAAATAATGGCAGACATTTGAGTTTCAAACTTCATGGTTTTCAGAAAATTCCTGCTACTATAAAATCTATTATTATATCAACTTTCTAGGTTTGTAAGATCAATAGTAGAATATGTCCCTATTTTTGTACATTTGTCCCCCTCATTTTTTTATGGCTTTGTCCAGATTTCTTGCTCTAAGAGGTTGACAGGTATGTTTGAGTTTCATTCTAACACATTTCTATGCAACATCTGTGTCAACTATATCCCTAATTCTGGTTAATTGTCTCCACATTACGTTGGCCTTTGTTCAGATGTATTGAACTAACAGACTGAGAGCTATCTGTGAAGCCTTGGTGATCACTGTGGTATTCTGTGCAAAACTGTAGACTGCAGGTACTCTTCCTTAAACTGAATTGCTATCTGTATTCACTTACTTGGTTTCCTGGCCAGCAACATTTTTGC
The DNA here is from genome assembly GCF_019279795.1 of Protopterus annectens. Taxonomy (NCBI): domain Eukaryota; kingdom Metazoa; phylum Chordata; order Ceratodontiformes; family Protopteridae; genus Protopterus; species Protopterus annectens. Next base: position 1,023,080,740 of record NC_056746.1, on the reverse strand, counting down.
CAGCAAAAAACCTTGCTTTGATGCAGAGCACAGTATGAATATGCATTGCATGGTGGTGGGCACTATAAACTCAATGTAAGCTTTGTGTAGAGCTTACATGGCATTTATTTAATCCTGGGAATGTTGTCACAGCTGCAAAGATCCAAATATTTCACAATTGTAGCAACACTTGCATTGTGGTACATTCTTTCTTCCCAATATCATGCAACTTCTGTCTTGACATAGTCAGGTGCTCAAATCCCACACTAACTTACTGTATGCATTTTGTGTCTTAATGTTGTCATGCAAGAATAACATCAACAAGTGTTGTAATGTGTACAACTATAGTGGGAGAAACCTTCTCCAGCCCTTTTTTCTCATACAAATTGCAACACTTATGATTACACATGATGGAATGACTTCACAGGAGTCTGACAGCTTTGGTTAAAACACGTCAGCAGGTGGTTGATGTACATAGCTTGCTGATCAATTCCAGCTAAGGGAAACATTCTATGAATGTAGTGATATTACACAAACAACACTGCATTAAGTTATTATTCTCAAGTTTTACCGTGGAGAAAAAATATAGTCATTTTGTAATATCTTGCCAGTGAAGCAGTTGTTCTAAGAATGTCATGGTGTGACTGCTCCAGCATCACATGCATTCATTAATGACCTGTACATCATCTCTACACAGATAAAGTGTTTCAGTTCTGAACAATGTTTAACAAAACAACAGGAACAGATTCCTTGGCTAAGAAATACTGATATTGCATTGCTGACAGTGCATAGTTGCCTCCTTGTCATCATTCTGATAAAATCATATTGTACAAATTATCCTCAAATGCCCGTTATTACTCCACACATTAATTTCATTTATTTGTGACAAGATCCATTGCTACATTATGTGTCCGATGCAGTCAATAAACAGCTCTCTAGAATGTGTAGTAAGACAAGCATTGGCTAGAATCTGCTAGCATCTGTCTGTCACATGACTGTATCGGACAGGAGTGGCTTAGGCAAAGAAAGTATTTATGACACAGTAAGAGGGCAATATTTTTAAGCTATCACCTTCCACAGTAAGGGATCCATACCTCATCAATAGGGAAATGCTGTAACTCCTTTAAGCATGTTGGTCATGACACACACAATATGCCTGTTTCTGTGATGTCACAGGTCCATACACTATTTTCTGATATCTCTCCTGGCATGTGTTCAAGTCTGAAAAGATGCACATGTTGAGTATGTCATTAATTATTCACAGATATTATTTAATTTCCAAATAATAATGCATTGTATAACATATCTTCCTCCAAACATTTATTTATAACTGTAATTGCTTTCTTCACACTTTGCACCTTTATAGGACATGAGGACTTGCATAATATGTCCTCCCATATAGCATGATAAAAGATCATCACACAATGTGATTGGGTCTGTCTTCAGACACTTTCTTTTGTATTTGTGTTGCTTACATGCTGTTATGGCAGTGCTCATCTGTAATGTCCTGTAAGCGTGCCCAGTATAATTATATAGTAGATGCGTTCCATTTACAAAAGGAGACCTTGAACTACTGCAGTGTCATAAAGTCTGTGTTATTTGTCATTTGTGTTTTTGAGTGCTATTATATGACTATTTATGATGTACATGAATATAAAACACATGCTTGTATAATACAAGTATCAGGGTAATATACATTCCTATCTTTGGTTGTCACAGCTCCTATCTTGCTTATATTGGATGAAGTGGAGCTACAGCACTATAGTCAGTTATCACACATACATTCCCTGTATATATATATATATATATATATATATATATATATATATATATATATATATGGGTCTACGGAGACGAACGGCGATCGCCCGACACGCGGGAAGAGGAGACTAAGACCGACAGGTAGGTTCACCGACAGGGAGATTCGCCGACAGCGGAAAGACCGACAAGAAATGTCGATCGTTACATGATGAGTGTGCGACAGTGACGGAGTTAGGAGCGGTCAGGTAAGTGTGCGAAATTGTGGGATGTCGGGTTAGGCTGTGGGACAGGTGAGTGTGTGTTTGTGTCGGAGGTAGGGTTCGGGTTAGGTAAGTGTGTGATAGTGAGGGACTGTAGTTTTGGGACGGGTTAAGTGAGTTAGGGTGCAGGTAGGTGAAGTGCGATGGTGTCGGTGCTTGGGTTAGGGGTGGGTAAGTGAGTTAGGGTTAGGGTGCAGGTAGGTGAAGTGTGCGATGGTGTCGGTGCTTGGGTTAGGGGTGGGTAAGTGAGTTAGGGTTAGGGTGCAGGTAGGTGAAGTGTGCGATGGTGTCGGTGCTTGGGTTAGGGGTGGGTAAGTGAGTTAGGGTTAGGGTGCAGGTAGGTGAACTGTCGATGGTGCCAGTGCTTGGGTTAGGGGTGGGTAAGTGAGTTAGGGTTAGGGTGCAGGTAGGTGAAGTGTGCGATAGTGTCGGACGTTAGGGTTAGGGTTTAGGTTTAGGTTAGTGGATGTGTTGTTGTGTGCTTGTGTATTTGGCGTATTTTGTGTCGGTGTTTTGTTGTTCGGTATGTTGCGGTGTCGGTGTGGTGTCTTGTCGGTTGTTTGGGGTCGGGGATGTGTGTTGATAGATTCGGTGTATGAAAGTAGACCCATATATATATATATATATGTCATATTCAATAACTGCGTTGTATGTGAATAGCCCCTAATGTAGCTGCTGTCCTTGCTTGCTGTTATCTCAACTCTGTATGTTATCAACACTAGCATTACATTTACTCCCATTTCTTACAGTGTTCTATTGTGTCCCTCTCACATCTGTTGCAAACATGCCTGTTGGTAGTTATGTACATAGGTAAACAATTGGAAACAGGATTATTTATTATTACTGTCAATATGGATGTCTTTTTGTTGAAAATGTTTCTTTGTGATATCACATTTGAAAGCTTAACTGAGTACATTTTTCTGTTTACCCTCCCCTAGTATTTATGTCTGTGTTATTAACATTGCATTCTTTATAAATTCTTCCAATATATCATCTCCTGCATCTAACTTCCTATAATCCACTTGCCCTTACTTCATGTAAGCTGCCGACATGCTCTGGCATAATAGATTTGCACTGCTGCTGGCCAAGAAATGGTGGTTGTAAACGTGCATGTATGATGAGCAGCATGCATATTCAATGTGCGCTGCTGCTCATCGAGCTCACATTCTGTATTTGTGTAGGCTTTACTGAAACCTTACATGATTGTTAATGAATCCCAGGAATGTTTAAAACTGAAACAGTACCCCATTGCTATAAACTGTATTTGGAAAGGTAGTTCATTTTGTTGCTGTAGTCCCTGATTTAGCACAAAATATGATAACAAAGAAAGATTCTCCTCACTTTTAAGATTGTGGTGGGAGTGGGAAGAAAGTAATGCTTTCGATATGCCACCTTATCAGTGTGGAGTGGGGAATCAGCTAGAGAATTAGTATATAGAGACACCTTTGCCTAACCTGAAAAAGGGTAGGGTTTCAGTCGCCAGACACATCCAAGATAGTATATTAGTCTAATAAAGATTAAAAAATCATGTGAGATCCAATGGTAAGTAAATGTGGCTAAGTTTATAGATAGAAGAATAACCTGCACCATAAAAATAGTTATGTCAGCATATCCTTATGACTAAGAAGCTTACAGGAACAGAAACAGTGAATGAATGAAAGCTGCATGGTAAAATGTTGTAGCCTAAAAGTTGCAAAGCAGGGAGTAACAGTAACTATTAAAATTAAAAGGATAGGATACACTTACTGAGAAGATGTAATTAATGGGAATGAAATTAGGAATTATGGAAGATGCATAATCCAAAAAGAATATTAAGCTTTCTGTCAAGTTATAAACAAACCAAAAAATGGAGACTTACCAGCAGAAGGTGAACATTAAAGATTAGTAATTTATCGAAACTAAATATTTCATTAATGTAATTAATAATGAAGAGTTAGTACTTTTTAAGCAAATTGTTTTCAGTGTAAGACAACAAACTTAAACAAGAAAAGGCTTTCAGCAACAGGTATCTGTAAGTAAGAGAAAAAGTAAAACTGAAGATAAACCTTTTGCAAAGAAAGAGACACATAGTGAAGAAGAAACTGAGATGGTGTTCACTCACAGTGAGACAAATGATGATCAACTCAGAGAAGAAAAAAATGCGAGTGCGATGTTTACTCACACTGAGTCAGACAGAAAGTAACATAGAGAAAAAATGAGAGGGTGTTGTTCATTCACACTGAGACAGATGGACAGCAACATAAAAAGGAAAGGAAAAGATAAGGCTAGTGTATACTGAGAGACAAGATAACCTTGAACAAAGCCCAAATGATATTTAATTTGAGCCAAAATGCAGGAACCATAAGCAGAAGAGGAAGGTCTCTATGCATCAGGTTCATGAAGGAAAAGAATTGAAACAAATGTTAGAAATAGCAACTGACACTAAAGAATATTTATATGCGTCACCATTCTTAGAATAAAAACCTAGTGTTTACTTTGGTAGGAGAAGAGACAGTGCTTTCAATCACATGGCAAACTGACTCTAAGCAAACTCCAGAACTGACTGAGCACAAGGTAATCAGATAAACATTAAAAAGGCACAGTGAGATGCCTCACCAGAGGTATAGAAGGATACAGTACAGATTATGACTCTGGTGGCCCATGTTCAATTAACAAATTGGGTATTAAGGTGCAAGTAAGGAGGATGGGCATACTTGTCCTTGGGGTATGATTTGCGAGGGATGGAAGTATGATCACCATTAAAATTCTCAGCATTAAAATTCTGGTTACTCAGTTCTTTGGGTATGGGCTGGTTTAGCATCCATGAGTGGACCTCAACATGTCATTGCCCTAGTGCTCAGGGATGAGATATCCCAGTGGCCATGCCAAGTAGCAAGGTACAGCCTCAAAGGATATCTCCACAATGGATAGGCAGGGTTACACATGAACAAGAAATACACCTCATGAGGTGTTATGATGGATCTCCAGTCTCCCTCTTTTGGCTGCTGGTCTAGCATGTTCCTGACTATAGTGCTTCCCAGTGAAAGTCTGCAGCAGTGGCTGATCTATCGCAAGTTCTTTCCTGCTTTTGGTTGTGTTTGTGACATGCTGCAACCACAAGATTCTAGAAGGTTTGGGGAGTGGGTCTGTGTCACAGATGGACCATCATAGATTGTATATGGTACCAGGGAAGTGCCTTGGAAGTGTAGAATGCCAAAAATGATAAGGGCAATGTTGTGAGGGCAAGATGTGCTATGGGGGGTGATGGGTTGGTACCATGAGATAATCACCATACATTCCATCATTCAAGGCTCCATTTTACCTAAAGGTGACCCTGTTGCTACCGGATGTAGTCTAGCTTGCAGAACCTATTTGTAGCACAGAGTAAATGAGAAAAATTCCACATAAAATTAATTCTATGAGATTAAAAAGAAGTAAAATGAAAACTAGTATACAGAGTATGTGGATCACATAATAAGAACTGGACACGCCTCAAATTCCTTGCAATCTTTTGAATGAAGGACTTAGGTTGTAACAAAGAGGCTAAAGAAACTATATAGCATCTTTAATGGTGACAACATTTTTCAACATGTTTATATAATGGGAGTTTGTACTAGTGTTGCAGTGCTGTGTAATGTTAAGTTTGATGCAGTATGCATACGTATGAACAAGTCTGTAAAGACAGACTGTATATTTACAAATCTACTGACATGTAAAGCAAGGACAGCCATTGATAAGACTGTATAGGCTTGTGCTCTAACTAAATACTACAAAAAATGTAAGCTGTCACTAACAAAATAAACAGATTAATATCTTTATCAGGCAGGAGGGGTATCACCCCCAATCACTCATAAAGGTAGTTTAGTTACCACCTTCCTTACATTACATGTACTAATCACCTGACTTACTGCCACTGTTTGTAGTAAGCATTGCCCTAGTTTATCAGATAAGCTTTATATTCAGCAGTGACAGTATGCATTTAGTGATGTGGTTGGAAGAAACCTTGTTGATTCAAAGTCATCAAAGCGATATTCATACACATGAGCATGCTTTTTTAACAGTGGAACCACCACATCAGATAAGCTGCCACATAGTTTTCATAATAGTAAAATCAGATTTTGTTTAAAAATGCTTCAGGTGATTGTATATGGCCCACCATAGTAAATATAAACATGTCCCCATTTAAAGGAAGTCCATGCTTCGTATATTTTATCAGTCCATTAGCTTGTGTTTTGTGACAACACTGAAGAGATGTAAGTTTGTTATAATTTGGTAGTTAAACTGATTATGTTTTTGAATACCATCAGTGCAGAAAAGTTTTACTAGCTATACATTGTCCCTTGGACTTACAAAGCCCTTTATAGTGTGCAGGATTAGTTTAAGAGCTATATTCAGCAATATGGCCGACGTGCGATCCAGGAACGAGCTCCCGGGACATGCACGTGAGCTCTTAGGCTAATCCTGCACAGACTGAGCTCCTGTACGCAAATTACCCTCATTTGCAGGTGAAAATCATGCAAATGAGGGTAACATGTGATCCAGGAAGCTGGCAGACATCTGTGCAGGACGAGTGCAGTGTGTAGAAATGTACTCGGTTAGTAACCGAGTACAGTTCAGCAATCTACAAAACGGAGCTATGACAGCTCCAAATAAATGCTGCATATCATTAAGGAAGCATACCAATGTCCAAGTAGAAGGCCATTGGCATTGCAAAATGTAAAAAAATAAATAAACAACTTTCAATTTTATTTTCGCCGATCTCGCCTGGTTAAGCATAGGGCAGCGACGCGCAAATGGGATCTGGGAGAAATTAATAAAATAAACCTAAAATAAGCATTCTAACTAAAATCAGTATTCTGCCATGCAAGTCAATGTCAGTCAGAAGACAACCTGGCCAGTGAGTAATGGTTGCTAAGGGGGAAGGCTCACTGTGGGACATGTAACTATGCATTAGCAGGCAATCCTATGCAAATGAGGGAAGGGTTAGTGAATCCCAGATTTTCCCAGGGTGTGAGACAGGTCCCAAGAGTGTAAGAGTATAAATAGCTGGGTGCAAGACTAGGATATAGGTGACATCTTGGGGGGGGGGCTGTCAGGCATACTGTAAGTGGATTGGAGACCTGTGGCTCGGGATTGCTCCTAGAGTAACACAGCTAAGCTAGGGGTGTGTCTAAACCTGCCTAGCACTCTTTACAAAGTGTAAGTGGGTGTGAATGCCATGCACCGGGTTGTACAGGAAGAAAAAGGAAGTTAAACCAGGAAAAAGCAGCTCCATGCACATTTGAGCACTCCATTTGTGCGGCGCACACACAGGCCTAAACAGGGAGTCAGTGGGAATGGAAAACAGCAGTGGGAAGGTAATCAAGGAGACCTAGTTGAGCTGCCAAGTGAAATGTATCAGAATCAGCTAATCACACAGGAAGCAGACCAGCCCAGCCTAGAACACCACTATAAAACAAACAAGCACCTACCCCCCCCCCCCCGGTTTTTCCACACACTACACCACCGGTATATACAAGTGGGGAAATTTTAAAACTAAACCTGCAAAATGAGAAGGGCTGCAGCAGGCAACATAGAACAACATGTGCAAGATTCTGAGGGTGGTGAGGATGTCAATGCTGCTGAACAACCCACAGTGAGGAGACAGAGAAGAGTGTACAGACCCAGGGTAACCTACCAGAGGCTATATGAGCTAGAGATAGTGGAGCGCTACAGGGTGGACAGAGACCTCCTACAGCAAATTGTTGAGCTGTGCAGGCCACACCTGACACACCACACTGGCCGAGGGGAACCCATCCCAGTGGATACCAAGGTATGTGTAGGCCTGGATATACTAGCCACAGGTACCTCCCAAACTACAACTGGGGATAACATGGGCATCTCACAGGCATCAGCATCCAGAGTATTCCACCAGTTCCTGGATGCCATGTCAGCACATGCCAGTGATCATATATATTCCCTCAACACACGTGAGGTGTTGACCCACAATATGCGTCTCTTCCACCAAATAGCTAACTACCCTGGGGTAGTGGGTGCTATTGACTGCACACATTTATGCATCAAAGCACCACTCGGTGAGAAGGGTAGGGCCTACATCAACTGCAGGGCATACCCTCCATCAACTGCCAGGTCATATGTGATGCCCAGGGCATTATAGTGAATGTATGTGCTGGCTGCCCTGGAAGCTATGACGATTCACACATATTGCAACTGATGCAGCTGTACCACAGATTTGCCGATGTGGACATCCCCTAAGGGTCACCTAGTGGGGGATTCTGGATACCCACTAGAGCCGTGGCTGATGACACCCATCAGAAATGCACACACACCTGAATAACAACACCATAATGATGTCACACGCACAGGCCAGACATATAATAGAGAGTGAGTTTGGGATGGTCAGGTCACAGTTCCAGTGTCTCGACACATCTGGTGGAGCCCTGCAGTATTCACCAGCTACATGTACCCAAATAGTAATGGTATGTGCTATTCTACACAATATGATCCTGTGGAAACAGCTGCAGCAGGAACAGCATGGGGCAGGGCCACACAGCCCCCCAGCAATGCCAAGGCCCGTACAGGTACAGAGTGACTCGGAGGAGGAACAACCTGAGCCTGCTCCAGTAGGCAGAAGGGGGCGTGCCCAGTATGCCCTGGCCTTGGCAAAGAGGCAATGCATAGACAGTAAAAGGGATGCCAAACATGACACTACCTGTGCCCAACCATGCATAGGGAGTGCGCATCTGACATAGGCAGCTCTCCAGCACCATCCTCAAGTCCAGCACACCCTCAAGGTAAGTCAATCAACCTACCAATTGTCAAATGGAGTAGAATGTGTTTTTACCTGTAGCTATGGTATGGATGTGAACATGCAAAGGAATTGGGTGGCTGGATGTCAAGGCAGCAGAGAGTAGACACCCATAGAGGCAGCATGAGATCTGTAACACATACTGGAGTCACCATAGTAGCCAGTACTACACATGGTGACAAAAACCCACTGCAGGAAATGGCCTGAGTGACAGGGTTGCCCATAAGAGCCACACATACCAGTCAGGAAGGATCATATACCCAGCAACAGTCTCAGCCAGCAAGACAAGTGAAGACAAATGCAAACAAATGCTGTACTATGGCCTCCGAATGTGCCCTATGGTTAACCCCTCCCCCAGGCCTACACAGACAGACTGCAGCAGGCCAGGCAGTCGTATATAAGATGTGAAGGCTAGGAAGTCAGACATTAATATGTAGGTAAACAAAGCTAGGATCTGGACTACACTGGTAAGCCCTAGTCAGCAGGATAGGTAAGACTACAGACTGAAATGGAGTACCTGACTTATCAGTACAGTCCTAGCAAATGTATACAAGTGTCAGTTGCACCCCTCCATCCAATGTACACATAGAGTAACAGTCAGGTGTACCCCCCACTCCTGTGTAGAACAGTGGAAACAGTTAGGTGTTCCCCCCACTATGCAGAAATGTAGCAACAGTCAATGGCAAATGACTGATGGATACCCTGCAGCATGCTACCTGTTGTTGTACAACAAAAGGTCAGCAACGCAGTACAAACAACCTGGACATGGTCCACACATGCAACACAGATGACCATACTGGGCATGCTCACACACTTAGAGGAATGAAGGCAATGTCAGTCAACAACATACTGAGAGGTCATACTGGCCATGCTCACACACTTACCACCAGTGGACCAGATATATTTGGAAGTTTCAGTTCTCAGTGTGAACACATGTGAGTATGCAAACTCAATGAAGCAAAAAAACAAAAAGAATTAACACAATCCACGAGACCCTTGTTGGCAATAACTCAGTAGCTGTATACATGCTCCTGTGACATATGACCCCGTGTGTGCCCGCATGTGGCATGTCAGCTCCTACATGAATGGGGTATGCTCACGCACACCCTGCCCTCCCCATAGCAGTAGTATGACAAGCCTGCTGAGGTCATCCATTGTGAATTACACCTTTGGGAGAGCTATAGCTCAGTAAAATGCATGGCACACCCCATAACTGCGTACTGCTGTAGTGACAGAGTAGTTAGGTAGTAGTATTAACCCCAGACCTGTCAATTGTGTGAGTGTGTGTTTGTGTGTGTGTCTGTATGCCTCTGACTGTGTAGAGTGAAATGCTTGTTAGACTACTCACACTCCGTGCAATACATATATTCAACTTTGGCAAGGCTGCTGATGTCACTCATCTAGAAGTACACCTCTGGAAAATTGATAGCCCAGTAATCGCTGTGGCATGTCCTGTAACTGCATACTGCTGTAGTGTGATAAACTAATTAGGTAGGTGTTCGAAACCCAGCCCTGGCAACTGTGTGAGTGTGTATGTCTGACTGGGTAGAGAACAATGCTTTTTAGGCTATTCGCACTCCATACAATACAAATAATTTACTTTGCCAAGGCTGCTGATGTCACTCATCTAGAAGTACACCTCTGGGAAATTGATAGCCCAGTAATCGCCGTAGTGCATTCTGTAACTGTGTACTGCTGTAGTGTGATTTAGAATGGTGGTAGTGTTCCATCTCCAGCCATGCCAGTTCAGGATGTGATGTGTGTGTCTCAGTGTCTGTGCATGGAGCAATGCATTATAGGCTACTCACTCGCAGTACATTACAAATGCCCTTCTTTGGTAGTCCTGCTGATGTCATTAATTGTGAAATACACCTTTGGGGAAGATGAACTTGAGTCATATCTGTGGCGCATAAGATAACTGCATAGTGCTGTAGTGTAGTAAACCAGCAAGGTAGGGGTTCTACTCCCAGACATCATGACAGGTGTGTGTGTGTGTGTGTGTGTGTGTGTGTGTGTGTGTGTGTGTGTGTGTGTGTGTGTGTGTGTGTGTGTGTGTGTGTTTGTAACTCGTATCTTGTGTAGAGGTGGTTGTGAGTCTGTGACACCTGTGGACAATGTGAAGGGGCTTTGCTAATTTCATTTATGATGGCCCTACTATATATCACAATGTCAACTATACAGGGATAACAGATGTAAACGGCTGTGGTGCAAAGCCATACACATACATATGACATCAAGGCCTGCCAATCACAGTTAGCAACCCCACTGTGCCTTCACATGTGACTCACAATGGACATACCATGCCTAACAACATGGCCTGTATGGACAGATGACACTGACATCAGGAAATACTGTTAGCATGCTATCAATGTGGGTGCAGGGTAAATCTGCTGACCAGTACCACTCTCTGCCACATGTGGGTAAGACTGGCACATCTGATGATAAGTTGTGTTCACAGTATGGGCCAGACACCCCAGGTACAGTTCCACATGTCACTGTACATGCATGTGGGAGGTGTGCACATCCTAGACACCATCCAAGTCATGGTCTAGGGAACACATACATGGCAAGTGATGCACAGCATTGGCCTCACACAATAATCACCCAGGTGCCTGGAAGACGGATGCAATAACCACCTGTGCAGGCAAATGCAGAAGCTACAGGCCTGTGCCACAGTGCAGACCATAGTCATGTGGGCTGATGCCAAGGTATACCCTTTGTCTACCCTTGTATAGCCTGCTGGCACTGTTGGCCACAACACCCGTGCAGACATGCACCCATGCATGTCCAAACTGGATCCTGTGTGTTTGTGTGTGTGTTGTATGGTGCATATGCCCATATCCAAATGCACTACTCCCCCCAGGGCACAGTGAAGCATGCCGCCTTATGTCTGACACCCTCATACTCACTGCCCATACGACCTCCATATCACCCATGTGGTGCATGTGTTCCCTGCACATTGATGTGTTGTGGCAATCCTACTAGTGACGGGTTGCACTCCTGTCCCTGCCAAGTGTGTTAATGTGTGTGCATCCTTGTGTGAGTGTGCCTGTGCTGACACTGGCACCTGTTCATGCAGACAGGAAAGTGTACGTCACCTACTGTATCTCTACCATATCCCTGCTGCAGATGTCACTCACCATCACATATATGTTCTGAGTGTTCCCCACCAGATAACCAATATGGCGCATCCAATAACAGCATTGGACTGTGATAGCACTACATAGCTGTCGGGTGTTTGATACCCTGTGCTGGTAGGTGTGTGGCACAAACATGCATCTGTTTTACCCTCCCACCCATCTCTGACATGTTTTCACCTCTGGCTGCCTCCCCCACTCCCTCTCTGGTGGATGTGGAGGCCCACACCTGCATTGCTTAGGCAGCAGCATGTGTATTTAAAGTTATGCTCATGATCAGCTGATGGCCTCTGCATGAACTGCAGGCCTCTTCTAGCTGACTGCATGTGGAACAAGTGTGGTAACATTCCAATAGCCAATTGCATGGAAACGCACTCCACTATTTGGGAACATCCTGGTGGTGTTGGCCCTTGTCTGTCACTGTGAGCAGGAGCTAGAACTGTCATTTGGCAAACAGCATTTCAGAGGAGTTGGGGATTTACCTGTAACAACATACACTGTGAGACGAGGGCAACAAACAGGAGGGGGATGTGCCTGACCTGACTATGAACTGTAAGTGCTGTTATACTGCATATGGAGTAATGTTGGATTAACAGTGTTTGGATATGCCTGTCGTACATGTCACAATACCTGTCATGTCAGTTCCATGTATATCAGGAATCCCCATCTGCAGGCTCATCTGCAGACTGAGTGTTATGCCTTTGGTGTCATGTGTTAGCCACAATGCATCTATCCGTGGAATGCAGAAGGTACTGTGAGGATTGCAGTCTGTTGATGGTGAAGGCCATGACAGTTACTGATTACATATTCCTCATTGGACATATGTTGCAACAAACCCCGTTACAATGGTAGATTAATTATCACAGCAACATGTCTATACTGGCCCTGTGTATATGCTGTCAGCCACACCTCTGTCAACCTTTGTACATATGTCGTGCATGAAGTGGTGCATATGTGCTGTACACCGTAAATAATGTAAACATATCTGATAACACGCCAGTGATATATCAGAGTGCTACACATGTCATGTACAGTAGGGGTTGCACTTAATGCCATACCCTGGAAATCATGTGGATGTTTGTACAGTCTGAAGTCTATGTAGTGATGGTAAATGTTGGCAGTGTGTGTATTGTTAATATGTACTATGGCCTGTATACAGACTGTGGCAGATGTCATTGTTCTAGCTCCCCTTCTATCTGTTGTTACATGCTGCCCCACTGTATGTTACCATATTACCTTACATGTGTGTAGGGCCATACACACACATGTCCCATACCACAGACAGCCATCAGATCAGACTGCATAGCAGCCCAGTATATGTAGGGTCATGCTGTGAGTGGCACATATGAGGATGGTGTAGGACTGATAGTCCATATACTGTACTATTATGCTAGCGTACCATATGTGGCTGTGGCTGTGTTCACATTGGTTGTAGTTATGCACTGTCACACAAGTGTATCCTATCCTGTGCTGTGACATGGCTGTTGAGCCTGCTATATATGCAGGAACTGTTCCATGATAACCATAGGATGTCTGTCAGTAGCCAATGGCACACATGTTATGAGTAGATGTCACCTTCCACACACGCCATGTCTGTGACAACAATCCCAATGACAGTAGCAAATGTCTATTAATATACCAGCTATACATACCAGACATCCCCCTGCACTACTACATTGGGACTATAGGGGCTGGGGTAGGGCTACACTCCATGTCCAGAACATATGGTGGGATGATATGGACATGTACATATCCAGATAGCCATATATACATATATATATATATATATATATATATATATATATATATATATATATACATATATATATATATATAAGTACACATGTGTAGTACTTCCTGTGTGTGGGCATCAATGTTATAGAGAGCAGGTAGCAATACCTCTTACAGGAGAATCTGCACACTCAGGACAGCCACATATATGTAGGAGGATCAGGACATACAGGCAGACTGTGAGTAGAGTGCTGTAATGCTTTGCATAGTACTGGTGTTACAGGGTGTGTGTGTGTTTGTGTAAATACTAGTTTACCTTGGACTGCAGTCAGTCTGCATAGCTCACTACTGTGGGCCATCCTCTAGCTGGACAGAGGTGTGCCTATCATGTGTTGTCTGTCCACCACACAGGTCCTGTGTCAGATATTACACTGACAGTGTGTGTGTTGCATGCTAGCAGTACATGGTTATATCCATTTGTGTGCCTGATGTCGTATTCCTGCATAAGGGTATGTTGCAACACATCCTGTAACACCAGCATGTTCCAGGGTGTGCTACTGTAATATTGCGGGTATGGCCCTGCATTCCTGCCTTTGTCATTCACATATATGGCAGCCTTTGTCCTGCTGTGATACGGGTATGGGTTGTTAGGTAATGGCCTATCATTAACCACTGCTAGAATTCCTACTATCATCCCAGTCATACCGTAGACACCCTCAACATTTGTTGGCCAGAGGCCATACATGTGACAGATACATTGACATTACCACAAGTAATGAATGTCCCCCTAGGCCTTGACTACGGGGTGTAATTGGAGTCTGCTGAACTACATCTGATATTGTTGACTGTTATGTATCGTGCAGGCAAATCCATTGTCAACTGTTGTATGAATTGAAGGGCTTAGCCTGGACACCATAGTATGATATATATCTGCACTGTCTGCATCAACTGTTTTGTGTGGGCCTTGCATCCATCACTGGTTATATACATCAACATCCATGTGCTGTCAGTAATGGCATACATTATTGTATGGCACACAAATAAAGGTTGTCTGTGTATACACACTTGTGTGTCATGTCATGTCCCTTGAATTGTGAGTGGGTATATGTGCAATGTAAGTATCCCCTTTGTGGGGCTGGTTACCACACCACACATGTCACAGGTACCGGTTACAGGGCTTGTGGCTGGGGCTATACATTGCACCCAGCACATCCACACTACTGCTACACATGTATAGCTACTAATACCCTTTCTCTGTGTATATGTGTATGTACCCATATATCCCATATATCGTATATATATATATATATATATATATATATATACACCTGCACCTGATTGTCAATGTATGGATGTGTGTGCATATCTGTACCATTGTAATGTGTAGCCCTTCAACATAGTACATTCCCTATGGTACAATGGTGTATCTGCATGATATGTTACAGATATTGGCCTGACATGTACAGATGACATGGATAATTGTTGGAGCATTGTAGCTGTGTTGTGGTGGGTCCTGCTGTCAAATACTGCATGTGCTGGATATTGGTTTGGCACAGCATATCCGTTAGGGCTGGGGGGGTACAGTGCAGTAATTACCAGGGGTCCCTCATGTGTGCCCCCACCCCCATTAACTGTGCCCATGGTCTGTTATGTAGTACGGAGTGGGCCAGGAGTCCGACTCCGTTACCATGTAGAAATCATATATACATGTCTATCTGTATACACACACACACACACACACACACACACACACATATATATATATATATATATATATATATATGTATATCTACATAAGTACATATGTTACACCCCCATATATAGAGAGATAGAACTGGACATTGATATAGCTCTAGCTATGATGTATATGTTGCATAAAAGAGTAAAATCCCATGACTGGAGAAACTCCGTGGTCAGCTTCAGTAAGAAGCTGAGATCCCTCATAAAATCCTCCAAAGCTAGTTATGAAAACAAAATCGCCACTGATTCTAAAGACAACCACAAAACATTCTATAGCTATGTCATGAATATCAATGGCAACACTCAGATCTGCTCTGAGTTACAGCACAATGGCATTAATTATACTGAACCAACTGATATTGCCAACATCCTGGCAGATAGGTTCAGTGCTAACTTTACCCCTTTCTCATCCCCTAAAGGGCCCATCTCTATACCGGAAGAATGCAAAGTACTTGTAATCATGGCTGCACAGGTAAAAAACACAATTTCCAAAGCCAAGAACACAGCATCCATGGGACCTGGCAACATCCCAGGCTGCATTCTACATGAACTACAGAACGAACTGGCACTCCACCTAAGTAGCATGTTCAATCATAGCCTCAGCTCAGGCTTTGTGCCCACTGAATGGTGCACAGCAACGGTTATCCCACTCCACAAAGGGGGAGCTACCATGGACCCCAGGAACTACCAACCCATTAGCCTGACGAGCCTGGTCTGCAAGGCTATGGAGCGTATCATCAGGGAACTTATAAACAATGACATTGGTAATCTCCAAACTCTGGACCCTACCCGGTTTGGGTTTGTAAAAGGGAGATCATGTCTCCTAAACCTGATAGACTTCTTTGAAGTGGTCACCAAAGCTGTAGATGAGGGTAAGGTGGTACACACAGCCTATCTAGATCTCGCCAAGGCTTTCGACACCATCCTCCACTCTGGAATTATAGACAAACTCACTAAACTAGGTATAAATCTCTGTGTCACAAGATGTGTTGCCAACTGGCTCACTGACCGAACCCACACTGTGAAAGTAGCAGATTCTAAATCCAACTTCAGACCAGTGACAAGTGGAGTACCACAAAGTTCAGTCCTAGGTCCTCTCCTGTTTGGTATCTACTTCTCTGAAGTACAGGATAACACAGAAGGTCTTTGGCTAACAAAGTTCGCAGATGACTGCAAACTAGGAGCCATAATCAAATCTTCTAACAATGTGGATATCCTACAAAAGAGCCTCACTGAGACAGATGCCTGGTGTCAAAGCCATGGCCTCATGATCAATGCCAAAAAGTGCATTGTCATTACTTTTGGTAAAAACTCTGTACCCATGAACTACCACATAGGCGGTAGTCTACTTAACACTGACAGTGTGATAAGAGACCTTGGGACACAGGTGGACAGTAGTCTCTCCTTTAATAATCACATCACCACAGTAGTCAGGAAATCCTTCTATGTGGCACACCTCATCACAACAGGTTTCTCATCCAGCAAAAAAAAGGTCATTGTTGCCCTCTACTCATCACTCATTAGACCCATTATCGAGTACAATGCCCCTTCTAGTATGTACCTCACAAGACATCTACAACAACTGGAAAGGCCACAGAAATACCTCATAAAGAGGAATACTGGTCTCAAACAGATGCCCTACGCATACCATCTAAAAAAACTCCAGCTTTACTCTGTCGCATATTGCCTACTCAGAGGCGATCTCTGCCTAACATACAAAGCTATGTCAAACCCAGAGCTGTTGGACATGCTCCACATAAAGAAATTCCAATCCCTCCAAGCTACATGCTCTAGGGACCTAAACCTTGTCACCACAATAAACAGAACATGCTGGAGGGATAGATTCCTGTCTCAGAGACTTCCCATACTCTGGAACAAACTACCTATCAGTATCAAACAAACTTCATTAGCACTCTTCAAGAAAAATCTTGATAATTGGATGGGAGATAGGAAATTCACCCCGTGGATCACTTCTGTGGCTCTGTTTGACAGGGGCACAGGAAAATAATTTTCTTGGGTGGCAAAAGCCAGGGTACCATTTGGCTAGGCTTATATAGGCCCTAGGGCCAATAGCCTAGTACCTACCTATGAACCTATGAACCTATATATATGTGTATGTATGTAGATATATATTTTATATATATATATATATATATATATATATATATATATATATATATATACATAGATATATATATATATATATATATATATATATATATATATATATATACACTGAACATATTAATCTATCTCTGTATGTTTGCTGTTATATGGTTATTTGTGAGTCATACATACACACATATATACCTATAGCTGTCTATCTATCTACATTAACAGATGTATAGCTGTCCATATATCCATGCATGTTCGGCCTATATGTGTGCCTGTACCTCATTCTCTTGGCAATTGACATGGATGACCTTAGCATTGAGGTCAGTTATTCGTGCCGACACGTACATGTTTCAGACGTATCATCTCCAGCAATATATGTGTTCTACCACATATAACTGTTTAACTTGCAATGTTTGAAGTGTATTAGAGCAGGATGTGACAGCTATCTCTATATGTACCCACTTTATGGTGTACTATGTCCATGATTCATGCATTAAGAGGTTGTGTGGTGTCTTATTACTACATTCCCTGTGCTGTTGACTGATTGTGCTGGATGATATGTATGAGGAATAAGTGGTTATGTACAGCTGTTATGGTTTAATGGTAAATCACGTAGTGTATGATGTGCAGCGTCCCAGGTGTGACCTTTCCACAGGCTGTATATTGTGTTTCAGGGCAGAACACCAGCTATCAGATACAGAGTGAGTTAAGGACATTTGAGCGGCCATACGTTGGTGTGCACGTGTATGCGCAGAGCTAAGCAATGCTAAGCTTGGGTTGCATTACCTTACACTCAGCTAGCTTCTGCTTAGCTCAATTTATGTAGGCAATGCTTACTCCCATGTGAATACACGTACACACACTTACAACTGCTTATCCATGTGTACTACTGCTGTTATGCACTTACACATGCTTACTACTGCCTTAGTCAGTATGACACTTCACATGTGCATTTAAGGCAGTACTCCTGTGCAAATATAAATGTTACTTAGTAGGTTATACAGCACAATGAAGTTAACATACGGATATCACATGGAAAATAGGATGTGCTGCAGTGGGACTCAACCTGGGAATGCGTACGTGTTAGGCGGATGCTCTGGCCAGTACACTATTGCTGTTTTTCTTTGTTTGCATATGTCTGCCATAATGACATACCCATGTTCCCTTTCCCCGGCCCCTGAGCTCCACATACACAGCATCCATTCATTCCCCGGTTGCTAGCCTTGCCATACTACACCTCCACACATTTCCCTCTCTGCACGTCTTGGTACACCTCCAGTATACTGTCCCCACCCAAGCATCTGCAGGCTCTTCATCCGTTTAGTCCATGTATGTACCAGCCTTCCCCTGATCCTCCTCCAATACTGGTGGTGACATCGATTTGACCCACAACTGTTGGTTCATCCCACCAGGGATGGACCTGTTGTTGTGTCAAGAGTAGACCTAGCTGGTCAACAGTGTTTCTCCCACTGGTAGCATCCTGCCAGGGTATTAATAGCAGCGGTTTGCTCACACACCTGGCCAGCCTCATCTCCAAGTTCCACAGTACCAACGCCCCAGGTGTGACATACTGTGCATGAAGCACGCTCACACACCCCCATGGTGTGCACAATATATCATTATTCCCCTTGGTATTATGCAGGACTACTGTTCTCACAGTATGATTGGACAGGCATTGTTCTGTGCTGCACATAGACTGCTCATAATACTGTGGTTGAGGAATGAACACATGTTCTGGTATTAATCTACACACTTATATACATTTCCTATACTGTTGGATGCCTGTGCTGGATGATGTGTTTGTGATCACAGCAGCTGAATGTGTATCCGCCATGGCTTAGTGGAACTCATGTCTACTATAGTGTGCAGAGTCGGGGGTTTGCAACCTGGCAGTGCAGATTATTTTGTTAAAGGCCACAGCAACAGCTGTTGGCTACAGAATGACTAAGGCACTGTAGAACATTTGTAGGTGGGTATGCACTTGTTTGCGTGAAGCACAGCATTACTGATCTCTGGTTGCTGCGTCTTGCCCTCAGTTAGCCTCTACATTGCTTTGCCAGTGTGGTACTCGCATACCGGCAGGCAAACAGGCTTACACCCACTTGCTCGCGCATACGCATGTGCAACATTGTGCATTTTGTTCACATATGTCAACCAGGACACTCAGACTGTATGCTTGTCCATTGTCAGAAGTGGCCCGTGGTGTAGAGCTCTACATTGACTCCAGCTACATATCTCAATTAATACTGGGGTGATCCATTCATAGAGGGTAACAGGCACAATATAGCTATGTCCCCCATTAATCATGCTTAGTTTACATTAAACTGTCGGTATTATTCATGCTACGGTCAGGTTTACATGTCAGGTATGACTGTTGACAAAGATCAGTTTAAGGTGAGGTTGGATTCCTGTTTCACAGGTCAGGATAGGTTACATGCAGGTATTCAGTGTAGGTGTAGTTATTCCATACCTGTGTGGTATAGTAGAGGCGAATAGCTAAGGAGTAGGTAGGTAGATAGTGGGGGTGACATTGTAACTGTATAGTAGCCCATAGGTATAACTGGATGGGGAGCAATAGGGAAGGTATGTCAGATGTTGGGATTTGTATGTGAGGCAGGACAAGAGGTGTCGGTATCACTAGTTGATGCAGTGGTATAGAGTGTGAGGTGGGGGGAGGGTTTTGCAAGGTGGTGAGCCTGTGCTGCTCCAGGCGTGCTTGTGGTGTTCCTTCATATGTTAGGTACATGTGTCCTGTGGGACAGCTGTGATACTACATGTGGGTTGGGGTTTCAGATACTGGCAATATAGTGGGGAAGAGGGTGTCACTTACGTGTACCCGTAGACATTAATAGGAATGGAACAGGGGCTGATAGGTAAGTGGTATGCATGGGGCACAAAGGGGGGTGTTAGTATGGGATTATCCAAGGATGTGCAGGATGACTGCAGGGAAGGTCCACAGCTGGCCATGTTGTCTACAACAACAGCTGTACATATGCACTGCATTTGGTATTTGCGTTGGACACTCACACTCCTGGATGGGGTTGAGGACTTCAATAATACCTTGTGATGCCTATTACATTGGCTTACATGCCTACAGTGGGGTGCTGTGAGCATGTGTTCATAGGTGTTGTGTAGTGGGTAAGGCAACAACACATATGGTTATACCCTACTTTGCCATGTACACTGGACTGTGCTGCGGTGGAACCCATATCAGGAATGGCTGCACGTTAGGCGTAAGCATGCCTGTCGACTGTACAGAATCTGTGGCCTGTACAGAGTTTGCTTCATAATATTGGTGTGTTCCTCTTACAATCTGCACCTGTCTGGCAAATACCTGGGAACTGATGCCATTAAATACAGACAAGTAATTGGGTTTAAGACTCCACATCCTTCAGATGATTCAAGCTAATGCATAACCTATTATTCTATCAGTTTTCTAAGGTTGTAAATGGAATATGTGCTTTCTGACCCTATTTGGTCCCCCAGAAGTTTAAGTTCTGTCCAGTGGTTTAGCTCGGTATGGGTGTAAGCTCTGCCCAGTTTGCAATATTACTGACATCCCCGGGGCGGTCCGAATACAACTGTGCCAGCCAACACCTGCACGCCTAGGCCCATAATTGCATACCCATAGTTCCCCCACCTGGCCCTCCTCTACAGCACTCATCCTTACTGTGGGTGCAGGTGGGGTCTAACCACACCACTACACACTGCCCACTCTCCACATGTCAGGACCCATGTCGTACGTTGTCTCGATCCATGGGTCATCAGGCTTGCACAACCTACTGGTCCGTGTACGTATACAGCCTGGTTGGATAAATCATTACAGGGACTGACTCCAATTATCATTAATTTTTGGGGTGTTGCACAAGGGACATTGATGTCTTTGTTTGAGGATTAGATGTGGCAGGTCTCTCCCATTGGTAGTATACTGCCTGTGGTCTGGGAAGCAGTGGTGTGTTTACTTGTATCGTGTGTTTGTATGTTTCACCTGTCTAGGTGGGGGGGGAGTTGATGCTGCGTGTTACACATTTGCTGATTGGACCCCCACCCCCATTGGCACGGCCTATGAACATATGTAATCCTTAACTGGTGCATTTTATACATATATATATATATATATATATATATATATATATATATATATATATATATATATATATATGCTGTATACTACTATTTAACAAACTGTTTTCTAGTGCTGAGGAGCTTTTCTCCCCGGGTCTCTGCTGTAAATGAGCCAGAAGCTCAGCCAGACTTACCCGGTAAACAGATGTGATTTAAATGCATAATTCAATTAATATCCTAGCTATATATATATATATATATATATATATATATATATATATATATATATCTATATATATATATATATATATATATATATATATATATATATATATATAGGTATGTTTGCACACATATATACATATATATATATATACATATATATATATATATATATATATATATATATATATATATATGTATATATATATATATATATATATATATATATATATATATATATATATATATATATGTCTAATGATATATGGATGTATGGGTGTCTGCATATGCATATATCAATATGTGGGTGTTTAATTATATTCTGTCTCTGTATGTACACATTTATACTACAGAGAGGGGGAGGTTTCACTCCATGTAGGTATGGGTATATATATATATATATATATATATATATATATATATATATATATATATATATATATATATACACAGACACCTCTACAGTTGTACATCTACATCTGGTTATTTCATTCTTTGCCATGTATAACAGACTGTGCTGCAGTGGGACTTGTAGCAGGAGTGGCTGTCTGTTGGGTGCCGGCCCTGCCCACTGCACACTATTTCTTACATCACTTGGGCGGTCCACATAGTCCCACGCTAGCCAACACCTGCTAAGCTAGACCCATAATTTCATACCCATAGATCCCAATCCGCACATACTCTTCGGTATTCTTCCTTACTCCGGGTGCAGGTTGGGACTGGCCACACCTGTACACTATACCCACTCACAACTTCTCAGGACCCATCACGTATGTTGTCCGCCCCATAGATTATCAGGCTTCCCCTACCTTGTAAACTGGGAACATGCATGGCCTGCCATTCGACATTGGTGCAATGTCAGGAAACCCAAATATGTTTGACTTTTTGGGTGCCCCACAAGGGACATACATGTCTTTGTTTCAAGATTGGACTTGGCAGTCTCTCCCACTGGTAGTTTCCTGCCTGAAGTCTGGGAAGCAGTGGTGTGTTTACTTTTATTGTATGTCTGTATGTTTCACCGGTCTAGCTGGGGGGGTGGGGAGTGTTGATGCTACATGTTACACATTTGTTGATTGGACCCCTCACCCCCATTTGCACGGCCTGTGAACATACGTAATTCGTAACTGCTGTATCATATCCTAGCTATATACATGTGTATATTTACACGCACACACATATATGTATGTATGTATATATATATATATATATATATATATATATATATATATATATAAAAATATCTGTATAGTGTATATATATATATATATATATATATATATATATATATATATATATAGATATAGATATACATTACTATATACAGATATATCTGTATATGTATGCATACATGTATATATTTATATATTGCTGTCCATATATATATATATCTAACGACATATGGGTGGTGTATGGGCGTCTGCATATGTATATATCTATATGTGGGTATGTATATGTATTCTGTCTCTGTATGTATACATTTGTACTACAAAGAGGGAGAGGTATATCTCCATGTAGCTATGGGTAGATATATACACACATACCTCTACATATATCCATCTATATCTGGATATTCCGTTTTTTGCCATGTAGATTAGAATTTGCTGCAGTGGGACTCGTAGCGGATGTGGCTGCTCGTTGGGCAATGCCTCTGCAAAATGAACACTTTTGTTTACATCCCTGGGGCTGTCTGTATAGACCCACTTCAGGCAACACCTGCCCACCCAGACCCATAACTAGCTACCCATAGTTCCCCCAACCACACCTCCTCTACAGCACCCATCCTTACTCTGGGTGCAGGTCGGGTCTGAACACACCACTACACGCTGCCCACTCTCCACTTCACGGGACCATGTTGTATGTTGTCATGATCCATGGGTCATCAGGCTTTCCCACCCTTGTAGTCTGGGTATCTACACACCCCGGCCAGAAAGGTCGTCGCACCAGCTTCCTCTCATAATATGTCAATTTTTGGGGTGTCCCGCAAGGGATGCTCCTGTCTGTGTTCCAAGATTAGATTTCATGGGTCCACTGTGTACCCCCTCCCTTGGTTGTATACTGCCTGTGGTCTGGGGAGCAGTGGACTATTTACATTGTTTGTGGGTTTGTGTGTATGTTTCCTCTGTCCGGCTTGTGGGGGGGGGGGGTCATGCTACGTGTTACATGATTCTTGCTTGGGCCCCTCACTTCCATTGGCATAGCCTGTGAACATATGTCATTTTTGTGTTCTGTTTCCTATCATAGCTACATATTTGTGTATATCTACGCACACACACACACGCACACACATACACACACACACACACACACACACACACACACACACACACATATATATATATATATATATATATATATATATATATATATATATATATATATATATATATATATATATATATATATATATATATATAGATTTATATATAGATATATCTGTATATATATATATATATATATATATATATATATATATATATATATATATATATATATATATATCTGCATACATATATATATATATATATATATATATATATATATATATATATATATATATATATATATATATATATATATATATATATATGTATATATATATATATATATATATATATATATATATATATATATATATATATATATATAAAAATCTGTGGGTGTATGGGATGTTTAGCCTTAATCTCACTTATCTATTGCTGTGATAGCGTAGTGGTTAACTACTGTGACTATAGTGTATAGGGTCCTGGGTTTGAGCCTTGCAGAGGCAGTTTATTTTGTTGCTGGGCAGAACATGGGCCATTGGATGCAGCGTGATTAAGGAACTTTAAAGCGGTTGTAAGAAGGTTTGCGCAAGTTTGCATGATGGTAAGCACTGCTAACTGATTCCAGTTTCTTACCCTCAGTTAGCTTCTACTTTGCTTACTCTGTGTGGACAATGCCTACCCCCATGCAAACACACTTGGACATGCTTACTGCTGCTTATTTGTATTTAGACCTACTTACTTGTGCCTTATTCATTATGACACTAACACTTCACATGTGCATTTCATGCAGTACTCCAGTTCACATTTAATTGTTATTATGTAGGTTATACGGCAAAATGATGTAAAATTATTTTCATATAAAGATTTCCCATGGAAAATGATTTCTGCTGCAGTGGGACTCAAACCAGGAATGCCTGTTCATATATATGCAATGGGCAAACCCGAGCACCTACGTTTTGCTGTACTCGGGGTTTTAAAAATATTAATACAAGGGTTTCTTCATTTTATTTCAATGTACTGTTGCTGTTGAACACATGGGAACTGTTGGTGGAGATATACGACACCTATGAGTGGTTTCGCTCATTTATTTACACTTTCTTCTGTTCTACTTTGCAGGGCGTATTTAGACATGCCCCCTGCACTTGTCCATGCTCAGTGTAGAATTTGGAGCTCTGGCGGCGCGCTTTCATTATTATGCATCATGCGCTGCCATCCTCCTCTTAAACTGCCGCTTATGTGCAACACTAGTTTAGTCCTTTATGACAGATTAGTGAATCCTGGGGTGTATTACTATGAAATAATAATCTGTATAATGTTTTGTTTTGCATAGTATGGGCTATGATTAAAACAGCTCCCTGGATCAGGTCACCAATATGGTGAAAAAAAGAAATAAAAGAAATGGATAATCACAGAGTGTTTGAGTCTCTGCAGCTGGATATATTGTGTAAGTATTTTGTACTGTGTGTCTGAAGGCCAGACAGTCTGCAGTAGAGCAGCTAGTACCAGTGTATGTTAATAGCAACACTGTTTAGTGCCCTGGCGCTGATAGCAAAGTACAGTATTATGTCTGCATTCCTGCATCGATACATAAAGCTGCTGTGTACAGAACATTTAGCTGTCACTGTAGCTCTAATGACTGTTATGACCACTTAACATCTTCTGATATAAAAACCTACCTATGGTCACTTTATTATGCTGCTACGAGGCACATACATCATTTCATAAACTTTGTGTTATAACCACGCTTTCTAGATTTACCCCCACCCTAATGTAATATGAAAAGAATGGAAGAACATCCCCACAAAGCAAATAATCTAATAGAGTTTTGTGCTGTCAGCAGCAATGGTGCCTTTATACTGCATGTCAGCAAAGTGTCACAATCTAATTCAATTGTAGCCAGTCAGTCATTGTTAAAATCTGTTACCAAGAGTCAGAATATATTTTGTACAGTGACCTGTAGTAGTGCCTGACCAGCTGTAGTAGTGCCTTCCTATTTAACATTTCTCCATTTCTTACTGAAGTTTAGCTTGTGTACTATGAAAACAGTTAATCTGGATAACCAATTGATGGGAATGTTCATATTACATGCAATAATTTGCATTTCATTGCTTTATGTGAAGATCAGTTTGTGATTCCGTAGAATTTTTACTGGGAGTTAAACTGCACATATCTCAAGCAGATTATATTTTTCAGAGTGACTAGAAGAGGAATAAACACAGAAAGACATTATTTTATACACATAATCAGGCGTGTAGATAGGATCTTTGGAATAGCTGACCATATTCTTGAAATGACTGACTGGCAAGCATTCTGAAGCAAAGTAATTTAACAAAACAAATACCACAACTCTGTGGGAATATGTCTGGGCCTTTTAAATTCTATCAGATCTTATTAAAGAACATTGAGTGTGAGCATGTGTGTGTGTGTGTGTGTGTGTGTGTGTGTGTGTGTGTGTGTGTGCACGAGAGAAAGAGAGAGAGCAAGAAAGGGAAAGTCCCCTTTAATGGAAATGTTAGTTATGCTTCTCTTATTAGCCTCTTTGCCCTATTAGAGGGTACGTCTGGTGTAGAAGTCCTACACTGTATACTGACTTTCCTCCTTTCAAAGAAGTAAAACAGTCCTTAGCTATCTGTCTTCCTCTGAACCAGGAAACTCACCAGTAGGCACTAGAGTGACACCAGATGTCCTGTCCTGCTCTTGTGTGACCATTTCTTTCAGTTAATAGCTGCTGCTGCCAAATGGAATGAGAATACACAGCAAATGTAACTTGAATGATTAGAAGGTGTTGCCAGTGTATAATGCCTTCACAATAAGCGGAAGGGCCACTTACCCTGTGAAGGATAAAGCTACTGTTTGACTGTGGGGGGCACGTCTCTCAGTTTTCATTGTCTGCTGAAGACGTCCTATCAATATGTAATAGTTCTTATAACCATGAGTCATTGTCTGCAATTTGTGATCTGGTGATGAAAATAAACAAGAAAAGCACTAGTCTAGCTTTATCCTTTACACATCTGTTGTTCTTATGGTTATTTGCGATTGTATTACAGTATATTGTCTTATGTTTCTTTTTTATTGCTTTGGCTCCACTTCTTTAAAAAGGATGTGTCTGAAAAGGAGCTGTTGTTGCCTACTCTACATACAGCATAATGCCATCTGTTTCCTCTTTTTAAGAGGTTTAGTTCTTTGCTTGTATCCTTTGCCTAATGATATAGTTCAAGCATTAAAAATGCTTATTCTCTAAATGCTGGTATTTAATTTTGAAATATAAACACAATATGTAAATATGAAACAACAGCCAGCAAATGGAAAATAATAGTAAAACAAAACTGCAACTTGTTTTACAATGTATTTGCCCTCCTGGAAGATGTGACATATAACTGAACCGAGAACATTAAGAGGGAGAGAAATGTGTGAAGTGCCTTCAAACAAAATTACTGCTGTTTTATAACAACTTTGCCTGTTGAATACATGTACCATATTAATAGTGTTAACATTTTGAAAATATGGTTTCAATATTTTGGACGACCTTCATGTCCAAGCCAGAGATAAACTTACTGAAAGAGCAAATTATACACTGCAGCAGTAAATGCATTGTATTGCTAAAAAAGACCAAAAAAATCTGGTTAGATGAATTTCCCAAGTGTGCGACTTTTAGGAATTACTCATCCCTCATGCTTGTGAGGATAGTGTAGCATTATTAAAAGGTCAGGTAGATTATTCAAAGGCAAACTGTGGGGGTGCTTTTGCAGCAGGCAGATTCTTTGTTAGGAGTGAACTGGCAACCTGCTGTGGGGCACACAAGCCAAAGTCGAGACAACGGAATATCACATTGGCAATAGCATGTGGACATGAAATGACATGGTGCAGCAAATTTTTAAAATAAAAAATCTAACCCAGGAAAAGACCTTAAAAATCTAAAGCCTTAGGGTGAGGGTGGGAAGACATGCTGAATGTCACTAAATGAACAATGAATTTACAGATATTTATTTATTTATTGACATTTGATTACAGATAAAATCCGACTAGGTAGAAGCCCATTTTTCAGCTGGAGGCCTGGGAAGAAAAGCTCCAAATTATTGCAAAACATTTTAATAATAATAATTTTACAGTCTTCAAAATAAAGTATTTGCAGTTTAAATAATTATACCAAATGAGACATAATAAAAAATATTGGTTAAGAATTGATACAAGTTATATGACAATCATTTAATATTTAGAGAAATTTTAGACAGTTTGCAGAGAAATTAAAGGTACATTAGTCTAATACAAACAGGAATTGTCATATAAAGTCTGGGAAAAACAGGTCTATGGTATATTTAGAGGGAAAGTCAGGGAAGAGAATTTGATAGAAGCAAGGAAGTAAGTGAAGAAGGAAAACTAAGGACGTGTAATGAATGAAGAGGTACTTGTTCACATTTAGAGATAGAGTTTATCCTCTTTTTGAGCAAAAACAAAGATAGATTTTTCACTAGGAAGTCTTTCAGAGTGGTTTTGAAAGATGGGATCGAGGATATTTACCTGATGGATACAGATAAGGAGTTCTCGACCTTAGCAACCTTGTATGAGCACAGACAATGCCCAGCAGATTTGTTAGTTTTGTAGAAAGATGGGAGTTTTTGATCACTGGATCACAATGACCAACTAGGAACATAGTTGTGTAGAATGATTTTTAGTGCTGGACAGGCAGATGGATGCTGGGTAATTTTATAGTTGGTAAGAAGCTGTGTATATGTTAGTAGATGAGGCAGTTCTAACCAATTTAGGCTTTTTAGTGCTATACAGTGGTGGGTTATGAAAGGGGTATTTGCTGCAAATTTAGCAATTTTACTATAGCATTGTTCAAGTTTTATCTTTTGAGAAGCCTGGAAGTTAGTAAGGATGGGAGCACCATAAAGAAGAGTGGGGAGGGGACAAGTAGTGGCAATTGTAGTTTTAGTTGAGTCGGTGAGAAAGTTTTTGTCTCTGTAAAGCTTCCCTAGTTTTTGTGGAGTTTATTTTATTCAATTTTGCATATGTAGGTGGAATGCAAGATTATCATCCAATATAATCCGTAATAATTTAATATGAGAAGTGACTTCAATGGTTGTATTATCAAGAGAGAGGACTTCACATTTTGATTTTTAATAGCAGATGGATTTTGGGGAAAAAAGTAGCAGTTTGGTGTTTTTTGGGTTCAGCACGGGTTGTGAGTTACAAAGCCATGTTTCAGTGGCTTTTAAAACTTCCTGAGTAATGGCTGAGACCCACATTACTTCATTCAGTCAAAATACATAGTCATCTGGTACTTTCATTTGGAAATAAGATCCTGCAAGTGCAGTCATCAAAATCATAATAACTAATTAAATATCAGTAATAAAAACAATTTAGCTTTATGACTAAGGCAGAATGAGAAGACAGAAGCTTAGGGCAGGACAATCCTATATTATTATAGACCCCATTTCCTCTCTCCATGCATAGAGGTTTTGTCCATACCATGCAGAGAAGGTAGCTATCTGATGAAATCCTCTTAATGTCTGCTGTAAATCAGCTTATGTGAAGCCAGACATTGCAGCAAATCTATTTAAAAAATTATTTGTTCCCATATTGACTCAGTATCTGGCTGCCATATTTTGCCAGTGTCTCTGTTTCTCAGGACATGTTTGCCTTCTTTATGGCTGATGAAAACTAGGGGAGGACCATGGTGTGGATTTTTCTTTCTCTTACAGGTTCATCATGTGTAGCAAAATTCTAAATCTACAAAAATCTGAAAGATGATGAGCCTGCTTTTTTGTCTTTTAAAGCTTCAAATCCAATCGCTGAAGATGTTTACTCTTTAATTTTCCTAATTCTTGTTTATCCTGCTCAGGGCCCTGGAGTAACTGGAACCTCACTGAGTACTAGCTGTGTGAAAAGCAGAGAGATAGAACTAGCCCTGGATGAAATATGCATCCTTCACAAGATGCACACACACACACACACACACACACACACACACACACACACACACACACACACACACACACACACACACACGTGTGCGCATGCAAATTATAGGCTTACCTGTTCAACAAATTGTATACTTTGGAATGTCATAAGACATGGGATACCCTGTCAAAAACTCAAACAGCTACAGAAAGAACCTACAGACTCTGCATGGATAGCAACTTAGCTAAAAACTGAGCTATAAGGCAGCAATGCCAATCCCTGAACAACTGTGCCAACCTAAATACAAGCAAACACATATTTATGTCATGCTGTCAATAATAACACTAGAATGTAGGAGTAGAAGAGAGAGACAGAGAGAGACAGAGAGTGATGAGAGAGAAACAGAGAAAGAAGAGAGAGGGATGAGTGTATGGCTTAAAACTGTAGTCTCTGTTAATGGTACAGGACTGTCACTTTGTGCATGGCAACTAAGCTATAAGTAAAATATCATTGTGTAGTATAAGGGAACAAAACTGAAGACACAACTCAGGGTTAAACTGTCATTTGCTGATGAAATACTAGTACAATGTACAATTTAGTCCCCTTCTATGGTAGGGTCTCAGGGACTCTGTAGCAGATGTAGACTTTGTGACATAAAGAAGCATGGAGCACACACACA
This sequence comes from Protopterus annectens, assembly GCF_019279795.1. Classification (NCBI taxonomy): domain Eukaryota; kingdom Metazoa; phylum Chordata; order Ceratodontiformes; family Protopteridae; genus Protopterus; species Protopterus annectens. Next base: position 1,023,050,096 of record NC_056746.1, on the reverse strand, counting down.
TGCACACACCCACACACACACACACACACACACACACACACACACACACACACACACACACACACACACACACACACACACGCACTATCGTACACACACAAGCACACGCACACATGCACACATGTTCCTTGAGGATCAGATTTTGCTTCTGTTTGGTGCTGCTGCTATTTCAGTTGCTCTCCCACAGGTACTATTTATGTAGTTCTTTGACTTTTCACAACAGCAGTTGGGGAGAGTGGAGAGGCTGTTGGTATATCCTATGTTAGAGGTTCATAGGGTCTTAGGTTCTTAAGAAGCTGATGACCAAGGACACTATCAAAAAGCTCAGCCACATCACCCAATACTGGTGGTATACTAGCAATACCCACATAAAGTTGACTTTCTCCACATATCCCTTGTGAAAAATTGAGATCACCTATCCAGTCATCTAGAATGGTTTTAAAAGCTTCTAGGGAAGTATTCTGCTTGATAGCTAAGAGTAATCTATTCCAGAGATGGGAGAAAGTTGGGTCAGGTATCTGTCACACCATTTGGTATTGTTGATATAGTAGTATTACTTTAATGGAGGCTTGTTTTACCACTATTTCTGTTTAGCTGATGCAAATCTAAGAGTGTTGGAATGGTGTGTAATAAGGGTAGGGGCAGATCCAGGCATAAAACATTAACAATAAAACTGTTCTGCAGTCTAGAGCAGCAGCAGCAGCTATAAAACATCTAACTCCTCTGAGTTTCATAAAACTGTTTAAAAAGTCTATTCTGCAGGCTGTAGCAGCTATAAAACACTAACTCCTCTGTGCAATATGCAACAGACTCCTCCTTTTCAGTGTGGAATATGTATTTCTAAAGACTCAGAATGGGGACTGTTCCTAATAATGAGGCCCACTTAAAGAGGTAAGCATGACAGATTCCCTGGTATTTTATGCAATGATGGATCAAGAAGCGAGACAGGGATGCTTGTGTTTAAGAAACAGCTATCTGACTCCAAAATGGATGTATTCCATGGACTGCATCGCATACACCAAGAACTCAAGCTGGTTACACTTTGATTAATCTCTTAAATTGCATACATTTATGGATAATGGTAAGTACATTATTGACCGAATCTGTAGTTCTGCAGCAGAAATCCTAAATGGTTTGTGTTTACAGGTAAAATACTTGTCTCCAGCCAAACAATAAGACTGATACAACTCAGTTCCTGCCTGCGAGCAGTGCAAAATCCAAGTAACACTCAAAGTAATGTTCAACATACACAATATTATTTTTATTTAAAAAAATCATACTCAGAATTATTACATGCCATCTTCTTTCTTTGCAAATCAAAGAGAATGTACGAATTAGTATTCCAGACATCCTTGGTCCTTTTTTTCTGATTGTAAAGGTTCATGTGGTTTGCACAGCAGTAACCATCTATACGTCATATCTACTGAGGTCTCTTCTTCACTGGGTGCCTGGCCTCCAACAACCTTGCTTGTCACCCTTAGCCATGCATGACCATACTGCAAGCACCTGTTCATCACCTCTTTCAACTACCATCTACAATCCTTCTCCTGTGATGGAGTTTTATGCAAACAACAGTAATAAAACCACCATAACAAACCGCAAAATGAGCAAAAACTGAACAACTTTATTGAAATTTGGTAAGAAATGTCATTAAGCTGCTAGTAGCATAAGGAACAAAATCCCGGTACATGTGAGGCAGAGCACCTCGCTGGCCTTGTTCAAGAGGAATCTTGACCAATGGATGGGAGATCGCAGATATACCCCAGGGATTACTTCAGTGTCACTGCTTGACAGAGGCACAGAAAAATGATAGGCATAGTTTTTATTCAAAAGCCACATAACTATGGGCTAGGCTTATAAATGCCCTTGGGCAGATAGCCTAGTATGAACCTATGAACCTATGCTTCCACAGGAGAGAGGGCAGCACAGTAGGAACCAGTGAGCAGACAATCTGTTAAACTTATTTTTAAGATTTAAGTTAACTTCTGCCAGCCAAGTCCTAGAAAAAAGTACTTCCTGCAGTACAGTGCAGCAGAGCAGAGTCCAGTCTGCCCAGCATCTGCACTCCCAGGAATCCCAGACCCAGGAGGATCAGGATGAGAAAATGTATCTTTGGCAGGTATTGCTATTCTCGTTTGGTTTCTGTGCTTGCAGATAAGTCGTTAGCACTTATTCACATAAATTTACAAGGAAGTATTTTTTTGTACTTTGGTTAGATAAGTCAAGACTCAAGAGAAGTTTCTTTTACATATATAGCAGGAAGTGCAATTAGCATGCTTTGCTGCACTTTTGCAGGTTTTATTCAGAAAGTATGGCAGAGAAAAGAAATGCTGTAGCTGTTTTGCTTGTGTGATTTTTAAATGTAGTTTAGTTTGTAGTGGTGCACATTTCATTCTGCATATGTTTTGTAACGAATAGGCCTGGACTGGACACTTCTCAACCATAGCACTGCCAACAATCCTGCTTAAAAAGCAGAGGATTTCAAAGCAGAATCATCCATTTTTTTAAGTAGAATTTCTTCCCATATTCAAATATAATAGTAATACAAAAACTTTATATAGGTTAAGTTTTGTTTAAAAATGTGTTATGTCTTAACCACTTTTAGAAAGGTCTTTCTTTATGAAGAAAATCAATATGAAAGTCTAGTGAGTAATTATTGCAACACTACGCATTCTTCGCAATGTAGCAGAAAATCTGGACATCTAATTAGCTAAAATATGTATACTAAAAAGCACGTATTACAAACACACAGCAGAATATTGTGAACAAACTTTCAGCAATTTTAATAAATGTCATGCATCTATAACATAAACGGGTTGCAACTACATAAGCATTCAAAAAGAAAGATGAAGTGCCCCCTGCACTTCTCTAACTGACATTGTCCCAAATGCTCAGCATCAGCACTACATTACTTCCTAGAACTTACCCTTCCATATTGACGATTCAGGCTGACGCAAATGAGCATGAATCCAAATAGTACTCGTTAATCCCTACCTTGTTTCTCAGTGTTTCTACAGATCACATGAAACCCAGAATGTGTAAACATTAACAGTACTAACTGGTCCATTGTGTTTTGCTTTGCAAACCTTTTTTAACAAATGGCTGTGACTCTGAGGCTTGTGCTTATAGTTTACAAGGTAACATACCTCTCGATCTCTCAGAGCAAGAAATCTGGATGACGCCAAAAATAATGGTGGGACAAAGGCCCAAAAATAGGGACAGATTTTAAATATTGCTCCTGTAAACTCAGATAGTTGTTGGAGTAACAGCTTTGCATTATATATTTTCTAAGGTATATGGAGCCTGAAATTCAAATGTCTGCATTGTTTATTATTATTTAGTGACTGCAATCTTCCTGTTGGTATCCCACAATTCCATTAGAGTGGGCAGAGTTACATGATTATGTATGCAAAGTTTATGTTAATCAGCATCCTGATTTTTGGCCAGTTGTATGTATTCTTCATGGGCCTTTGTCCGGATTTTTGATGTTTCAAGGTTGAGCGGTATGCATCCCCTGCATTATTAACATTTATCTTTTAATGTGGAAGTATTCAGGTGACTTTACTTCTGCAGAGTTTATGTATAGTGACATAGCATTATGTTATCAGGTGGTTCATATGTCTTATGCTTTCATGAATACATTTCTATTTCAAATTCCACAATGCTGAACTCCTGATCTGCCATCTTAAACTAAATAACTGTAAGCAGCTATGCATTATATAATTCACCCAGGTAATAATGTTACAACCCTGGAAAACATCCTAAACTGGATTACAAATACAATTACTAATATAAAGATAATCCTAGGTGATGTTAATTTATATTGGCAGATTATCACCACAAAACAGCCATAAGCTAGCCTGAACCTATTTGGATTGACTCCCCCACATTATAACTATCCCCAAAGCAGTGGCTTAGTTCTCGACTGGATATTGGTGCCTGATTCCACTAAGTATGTCTCCAGGGGCACCCTGTCTTATTCCCTCAGTGATCACCTCCCTGTGTATGCAAACAGATGTAGTATCCATCACGTCAAACAACACTTACTTAGAATTTCCCATAACCTCACAAATTGTAACCCTGATACATTTAATAGAATTCCAAGCTTCATTAATCAGTCAGTCCTGAAAAATATTCCACTCAGTTAAACTTATACAAACTTAACTCACTTTTTCTAAAAACCCTCAATAGTCTGGATCCAGCTAGAACAAAAAATAAATAAAGAAAGAATAACCCTACACCTTGGTTATTCACTCAAAGCAGGCATCTAACATATGAAAAAGATAGAGTTTGGATATAATGGTTAAAATATAGATCTCTCCAAAACCTACAGTACTTTAAAGAACTATGCAACCATATTAAAAGACAGAGTGATGCAGAGAAGAAAATCTACTTCAGTAACCCCTTACTAAATCAGCCTTCCAACCTAAAAAAATAAGTTTTTCTATAATTAATAATAGACTCCACCCTAGAACATCCACCACTCCTAATCCTCCCCCAAATAACAGTCCCTCCAAATAGATGCTCAGTTTAACACACATTTTATAGAAAGCATTAAAGCCCTTACTAAAGATTTTTCTCCCATCGAGCCTTACGTACCCTCACCTCAGACACCAAACACCCTGATTTCAACCTAAAACCCACCCCAACCTCCTACATGAAATCATTATTTCTTAAAGTAAAACCCTGTTCTCCTTTAGTAGATAATCTCCCAGCAGAATACCTCAAGCTGGCTGCCAGTTCCATAGTCTATCCTGTGTCTCTTCTAATTAACAGATCTATCAAGGAATCATGCATTTCTTCTCTGTGGAAAAAGAAATCTTCATCATCTCCCTTCTTAAAGGAGGAACCTCATCTGATACAACTAATTCTGGGCTTATTGCCATATTATCCCCGTTGTCAAAAATTCCAGAGAAGTGCATCCATAAGCATATTTTTCAACATATTCTTTAGGAAAAGCTCCTGACCCCACACAGCATGGTTCTAGACTGACCGATAGCTCTACAACAGCCTTATTAACTTTTGCAGATACTACTAATAAAGCCAGAGATGAAGGCAAACTTGTTTTCTCTGTATTCCTTGATCTCTCTAACTCCTTTCCCAGCTGTCTTCCCTCAGGCTATCACAACCCATACTGCTATAATTTAACAACTACTTAACCGATAGATACCAGCCTGTTAAATGTCTCTCCACTTTCCCTTTCTGTCAATACTGGAGTGTCACAGTGCTCCATTCTTGGCTCTCTGCTCATTAATATATTTACTAACAATTTATATAAATCCTCTCAGCAAGCTTCCCTCGTACAGTAAACTGATGATTCTACCCTAATATGCATTTCCAAGAACTTAATACATCTTCAAAAAATTATTCAGGAAGCCTTTTAACTCTGTTAAAAGTAGGCTACAAGATAATCACCTGGTATTAAATCACAAAAAAATAAATTACTTCTCTTTTTTCCAAAAAACAGCTTTAAAATTTCTTCTTTAAATAATACCATGATTGAAGTTACCCTACATACAAAACTACTTTGCATGACAGTCAACGACAATATCTATTTTACATATCCCAAACAACATCAAGAAAAGTCATCTAAAAGAAGGGACCCTACACAGAGAAAAGAAATTCCTTACAGACTCTGCCAAAGTCATTCTAGCTTCCACTTACCTCTTAGCCTTTTTTCCTGAATGGAGCCCCTATCATGACTAGCCTAGAAGGCTCACTTAGTTCTAAACTTGAAAAATGCTATAACAAAGTCAACTCATTTGATCGCAATGAACCTTACCTTATCCACCATTCTTTAACAAGAAAAACACTTAACTGTCTCAAGCTTCCTCACCACCTGTCTTATACTCATCTCACCTTAAACCATAAAATTATCCATACCCCATCCATCTGCCCCATACCTCTCAACCGTACTGAATGTATCATTTTTTACTGGTTTTGAGGTCCAAATTAATGGGATGCCACAATTCCTGAGTGGCACCCCTTAATTTCCAATTTTCCTGGCTTTTTTACTTTTTTTAAATTTTTCATCTTTTTTTAGACTGATGTCATTGCGCGGTGATGTCAGCTACGTGAGCAGCCTGCCAGCCTGTAGGATTTCAACTGAGGACTGAGGAGGCAGGCCGCTACTGTCAAAGTTGCCAACAATTACAACAACAACACATACATTATCATACATACCCCTACAGGCCACGTAAACCAACAGAAAATGCATTGCATTGCATAATATTATATATTACAGTTACACACTTTTAGTCACCCTCTCTCATCACACTCACACAGTAACAAGAACTCCCGTAACCCATCCCATCCCTTTCCAATTCCAAAATAAATGCAGATAATTTCAGAAATAAAATCCTTTTCACTCCAGGGCCCAGGCAGCTAAGCAGCTCATGTTCGAGAAGATTCAGCATTAGGACTCGACTCAAGTCGGCTTGACTCTTTAAAAGCTAGCTATAACACGCAAGCACGGTACATCAGAATTTCAGAAATAAAATCCTTTTCAAGGTCACCCCAGGCAGCTAAGCAGAGCAGCTCATGTTAGAGAAGATTCAGCATTAGGACTCGAGTTGAGTCTTTAAAAGGCAGCTATAACATCCTGGAATTTGTGTATACTCTCTTATGGCAAAATTATTACTGACTGACTGAGTGACTACTGTACTGAGTAAAATCGCAACTTGTGTTGTGTTTCTGTCCTCCTGACTGTTGTTTGGTTGTTTCACACAGCAATGACAGGCTGACAGCACAGCAGTAGGCAGTGTAGTGATAAATAAATAATAGTAAGCATTACCAGTAAGCAACTCCATGTTCGCCATTTACTATAAACTTAAAGCTTAGCTTGTCAAATGGCTCAGAGTCACGGAGATCTATATTTTGCTTTGCCGTAATCCAGTTTGCAACTTTTTGCCCTAGTCTGAACCTCAACTCAAGACATTAAAGTAAAAAGGTAGAACTACAGTTAGTCTGTCCGAGCAAGGTTGGGGAGGGGAGAATGGGGATCGGAATTAGGAACAGAAGGACACCATGAGTCTGACTGCCATCATGACTCAATACTGTACTCTTTCCTTCATCTTAGTAATACTAAGATTTCAATCTATTCATGCAGAATTTCATGACTCTGTAAAGAGGATCACATCAAGCTTACAGTACAACTTACATACTACTGTCACTCAACCCCTCACTGTACATATAGTGTCTGTAAATACAATGCACAGCCATCTACGTAAACAACAGTCCCCTACCAAGGATAATCTTATTCTTGAATTCTTGAAAACTGCGTCCAAGTCTGTTTGTCCACTTTTCAAGCTGAAACTTACATCTCTGATATTTGGAAGTAGGCACTCATGATTCCACTGCACCGAAATGGCCCTTCTATTATTTTGAGTAACTGCCATCTCACAGCACTCATATCCACTATCTAAAATCATTAAAAACCATCTGCAGTTTTAACTGTTACAAATACATCTCATCATCTCATATTTGCTCTCCAGTAAGAAGCACGATTTCAGTCAAAAGCATGGTACAAGTGTTATTATCCTGCAAGTCACTGATTACAATCATAGCCTAAGCCAGCTCAATGGCAGGGATATGGAAGGTGACTCCAGTTAAATGGAAGATGGCTATCTCTCAGTTCTTCCCAGTCAACCTAGATACTCCTCAGGTTAATGTATTAGGTCCATTTTTCCCCTCAGTATTTGTGAAGGCAAGTTTAAGTACAGTAGAAATTCACCACTTATAAATATGCAAGTGATTTCACTAATGAACTTACTAGCTGACCTTACGAAACTGTTAACTCAAGGTTGCAATTTACCTGAATGTCTCTATAATTAAGTTGATACTAATCTTCCTCCAAAAACTTCTATACTTTTGCCTCTGATCTCTTCTACTGCTGTGCGTGCTGCCTGTGACTGCCTGGTTACATTAAACTTAATTACCCAGCCAGGGCCATACCCTTACAGCAGGTTGCAGCATGCGTGCGAGATGTGTGATTGAGTGATGAGCCCTAGGTGCACTGCTGCTGCTAAAATGTAAATAAACAAAGTAACTTACTACTTTGTTTATTTACATTTTAGCAGCAGCAGGCCAGCAGCAGTGCACATGCTGACTTGTCACTCAATCACACGTCTCCCACACTGCAACCTGCCAGTAACCTAGGGGATAAAGAGAGAGGGGCGGGCTGGCTTGGGACAGATGACGAGACAGAAAAACACAGAAGAAGAACTAACACAAAAGTTACAGAACAGAGATGCCTGGGCTGCCTTAGAGCATTTGATTAACATTAAGCAAGCACCAGTGACAGTCCAGCAGCACCAGCATTGAAATTTGAAGATTTATTTTTGATTTGAAGCAGGTATGCAGGCTGGTGCAGCTGATAACAGAGAGAAGACAGTGTTTTCTTTTTTTTAATTTAAAATGTGTTTTTTTTTCTTTGTTTGTTCATTGCTTGGTTTGCAATTGTTGAGCCATATAGCATACTTGGTACTTGCTAGCTACTTGTTTCAGTAATTGGTTGACTTGGGAAAGTTGTTGTTGGCAAACTTGGTAGTGCCAGCAGCCAGGCAGTGGCATTTGACTTGCTTGCATGCAAAAGTGAAGGGCACTGAGTCTCTCTCTGGGCAAACCTAACAGTTTAACAGACTCGGAGCTGTGCGGTGTTGAGGGGTAAATTGAATATCTTGGTCCAAGAAAGTCAGTCATCATTGATCTTTCTTCATCATGAAAAAAAAAATTTCTTCTGCTGCAGCTGCTGCTTCTTCCCCCGGCTCCTCCTGCACCTCCAGCACCAGCAGGTAAATAAAAAAAAGATAAGAAAGAAAATGTTATTGAATGTTTTTGTTTTACTTAAGTAGTTTTCAGTCATAATAACTACACTAACTCAGTGAAGTAGTTTAATATATTTTATACGCTCAGGAACTGGGATTGAAGGTTGAATGTATCTGAACTAGGTGTTGCTGTGTTGGAGAGACAGTCACAGTGCAAACTAAGTAAAGTAAAAGTTCAAAGTTTTGTGTTTATTAATATATTTAGAACTAATTTGTTTTTCTGGACTTCTGGTTTGGTTTATATTTACGTTATTTAAAGAGGGCTGAAGGCAAGCTCAGCCTGCATCACCCAGTGTTATTTTTCTAAAATAATATTGTATTTTAGTTTTGCAGAAGTTCAAACATTAATATAAATAAGTACCAAGAAAAGGACAATAGAAAGTAACACTGCACCACTCGTAGCTGTAAAAATAGACTCCTGGATTTATTGTTCTTAACGCAATTCAGTAAAAAACAAGCAGCTCAGACTTCATCAGACAATCAACATGTTAAATCAATTGACTATATATATATATATATATATATATATATATATATATATCCACACACACACACACACACACACATATATATATATATATATATATATATATATATACACACACACACACACACACACATATAATTGATCCAATTAATTAATAAAAACAAATACTCATATTTAAAAGGGAAATAACCCAGGGTGTTTGATGAACACATAAAATAAAATGCATATGATGCTACAAAACTCAAATACTATAATAAAAACAACCCTAAATACTATTTTCTTGTACACAGATAATCCATTGAAATTATTTGATCCATGGAAAGTCCATATTCAAGTATACATTTTTCAAACTATGAAAGATGTAAAACGTAAAGCCATGATTGTATTTTTTTATAATCTGTAATTAATTTAAATGTTTCAAACAATGCACAGTTTCGCCAACCTAAGCTTTAAAAGTGGTGTCAAAGAAATATTATCATTGAAGCCTGGGAACTTGTTAGCCTGAAGTACCACTTGCCAAAATGTTTCTCTATAGGCCAATTGAGATTCCCAAGGTCCCCCCCTCAATTCCTTATGTACCTTCTCAATGACAAAAAGCCAAACTTAGCCTCAGGACATAGGGCAATGTGTCTAAATAAAGCATTATGATTGGTTTTATTACTAATACTGTTCATATGCTTGTATATCCTATGATTAAGTTGTCTCTCTGTTTTCCCCACATAGAAACTTTGACATACACTGCAAATGACTAGGTAAACCACCACAGAACTATTGCAGTTAAAGTAACTAGGGGAAATCAAAATGTTTTGTCTAGTGGCTACCAAAACTTCTTCCTTTTGTATAATGTAGGGGCATTGCTTACAAGCCCCACACTTGTATGTCCCCTTTCTCTTATGTGGAAGAATGGACTCATAATTGGCTTTTTCCAACAATTTTTTTATATTTTGGCCTCTTCTAAAAACCACCTTAATAGATTTATTTTTAAGGTTGGATAAATCGGTGAGGTCAAAAAAATGTTTGCACTCGTTCTCAGCAATAGCTTTAATATGGTATGCATTACCACTAAATTTGGTAATAAAAGATCTATTATAACTTCCGTCAATCTGGCTAAGTGCTCCATGTTGATTAGAAAAATCAATACCCTTTCCCAAAATTGGTATATATTTATCCTTCCTACCCTGTGATACTTCTTGTTGAATTTTAATAATTAAATCCTCAGGATAACCTTGTTCCAAAAACATTCCCTTGAGTAGGGAACATTCAATCTCAAAATCAGTTTCAGTCGACATCATATGACTTGTACGCACATATTGGCCTTTAATAATCCCTTTCTTCTGAAAGAAAGGGTGTGCACTCGTGAAGCTAATATATGTGTTGTAATAGGTAGGTTTTCTATAGATAGAAGATTTGAAACCTTGTTCATGTTTGCTGATTAAGACATCTAGGTAATTCACCTTGTCAAAACTATTAAATCTATTAAGGTGGTTTTTAGAAGAGGCCAGAATATAAAAAAATTGTTGGAAAAAGCCCATTACAAGTCCATTCTTCCACATAAGAGAAAGGGGACATAACAGTGTGGGGCTTGTAAGCAATGCCCTTACATTATACAAAAGGAAGAAGTTTTGGTAGCCTCTAGACAAAACGTTTTGATTTCCCCTAGTTACTTTAACTGCAATAGTTCTGGGGTGGTTTACCTAGTCATTTGCAGTGTATGTCAAAGTTTCTATGTGGGGAAAACAGAGAGACAACTTAAACCTAGGATATACAAGCATATGAACAGTATTAGTAATAAAAACAATCATAATGCTTTATTTAGACATCTTGCCCTATGTCCTGAGGCTAAGTTTGGCTTTTTTGTCATTGAGAAGATACATAAGGAATTGAGGGGGGGACCTTGGGAATCTCAATTGGCCTATAGAGAAACTTTTTGGCAAGTGGTACTTCAGGCTAACAAGTTCCTAGGCCTCAATGATAATATTTCTTTGACACCACTTTTAAAGCTTAGGTTGGCGAAACTGTGAGTTGTTTGAAACATTTAAATTAATTACAGATTATAAAACAATACACTCATGGCTTTCTGTTTTACATCTTTCATAGTTTGAAAAATGTATACTTGAATATGGACTTTCCATGGATCAAATAATTTCAATGGATTTATCTATGTACAAGAAAATAGTATTTAGGGTTGTTTTTATTATAGTATTTGAGTTTTGTAGCATCATATGCATTTTATTTTATGCGTTCATCAAACACCCTGGGTTATTTCCCTTTTAAATATGAGTATTTGTTTTTATTAATTAATTGGATCAATTATATGTGTGTATATATATATATATATATATATATATATATATATATATATATATAGTCAAGTGATTTAACATGTTGATTGTCTGATGAAGTCTGAGGAATACTTGGACGAAAACGCTGCTTGTTTTTTACTGAATTGCGTTATGAACAATAAATCCAGGAGTCTATTTTTACAGCTATGAGTGGTGCAGTGCTACTTTCTATTGTCCTTTTCTTGGTACTTGTATTGTTGGACAACAGTTCCTCCTGTTCTTTTTGATTAATATAAATAAAACACTATTGTTCTTCTTATTTTGTGTTTCATGATCAATTTTGATTGTCTGTTCTTCAGTTTGTGTTTAAAAGTTGGTATCTCACAATTTCATTGGAGTGGGCAGGGCCACATAATTATATATGCACATTTTATGTTAATCAGCGTACAGATTTGTACCTTGCTTATCTCCTCTAATATCATACTCTATTATATTTCTTAAATTACTCCAACCTATGTTATATACCACTCTTCCACCTGTAAAGCTTCAGTACAAGGCTTGTAAATTTAATGTTTTTGAATATCAATACAAATTTCATTATACTATTATGTTATGTATTCACTGAAACTGCATTATAAAACTTGCTATTGTAAATATTCATTGTATTCATTGGGATCACTTCTGTGGCTCTGCTTGACAGGGGCACAGGAAAATAATTTTCTTGAGTGCGAAAGCCAGGGTACCATTTGGCTAGGCTTATATAGGCCCTAGGCCAATAGCCTAGTACCTACCTAGGAACCTATGAACTTGATCATATCTGCACAACAAAGACCCTGTAACATAATGTTTATCTATGCTACACTTGCATTTCATTTCCTTCTCATGCATGATGGATACTTACCTGTTATCCATACCCAGACATGATGTGCACCTACCTGGTGTCCCTGGTGCCCTTGCCATCCATATCCAGTCATGATGTGCACCTACCTGGTGTCCCTGGTGCCCTCAACATCCATACCCAGACATGATGTAAACCTACCTGGGGTCCCTTAGACCCTTGCTGTTCACATCTGGACATGATGGACACCTAAATCGGGTCCTTGCTGCCCTTGCCATCCACACTCACTGCAGCTATCACTGTTCTTGCTTCCTTTCAAACAGTATGCATTTGCATTAGCTTTGCCTTGGTGCATCACTCTTAATTATACTAATGAAAATATGTAAGCATAATTACAAATAATTATGTGAGTATTAAGAATTCTTCATAACCTGCAAAAATAAAACATAGCTTTAAACAGGATCTATGCTATACCTAAAATCTAAGTGTGCAAAATTTTGTTGGGAAAATCCTGATTATGGGATAAAATAAAGCCTATGTGTTTGGTAAAACAGGAGCCTGGATGTGCAGGCTATCTTAGAACTATCCTGCTAAAGGATACTGGGGAAATTAAGGGTACAAGGTTATGTAATATGCCGAAGCCCATTCCTCTTTTCCTGTCTACCATGGTTACATCACTCAGCAGATGTCTGTTGCATTACTGTGCACTATGGTTACTTAAGACACTAGGCAGATACCTGATTCCTTTACTTTACTCCATGGTTACATCACTCAACAGATGTGTATTTCCTCCCTTTGCATTTCAGTTTCAAATATCGTAGATTCTTGTTTCTGTTGTTATGTTCCATGGCTACATTATTCTGCAAATATTTGTTTCATCTCTGAGCACCATGGTTACTTATAACATCAGGCAGATGTCTACTTTCTCTTAATCTCTCAATCTCTCTCTCTCTCTCTGCACTATGATCACTTTTGCAACTACACTCATTTCTTTAACATGTACCCCAGTTACTAACATCAATAGGCAGATGTCTGTTCTGTCTCTGTTTACCACAGATACTTATCTTACTATATAGATCACTCTCCCTCATTGTGCTAATGTTTCTTGTATCAAAACTTGCATTCTTATTTCATGTTACCAATGAATGACATTTTGGTGTTGAAATGGCTGTAGAAGGATATTTATGAGTAATATCTCCTTCTTGACTCAGGAATAATTATTTTTCATAAAATTTATTGACAGAGTATCAACAAAAAGACATGCTTAAAACATTAATACACTATGACAGACTTTCCTGCCATTCAGGATTGTATCACAAATAAGGACAGAAGAATAATCTTCAGTTTACAACAATGACTCTGTAAATGAATTTGCAGAAAATGCTGATCCTTCTTTGTGCCACAATAGAAAAAAAACGCTGCCTGAGTCCCTAGAGATGTATCAGTAGAAATATATGCTGGACTTCCTGATGCTTAGAAAATATTAAAATCCCATTTATGGTGTAATAATGCAGTCCTTGTGTCCGGTACATGGATAGTTCAGCTGTCATATGCAGAATGATCATAATCTTACTAAACCCCAGAGAAGTGAATTTCATTTCCTTGGGGATTACACATAAGAATGGCTTTTTCTAGCATGAGTGTAAGTCACATTTCATATTCACATTTGTTATGTGCCTCTAATCAAACAGGAAAACCTTTGAGAAATCAGCTTCTGATAGAAGTCATGCACTGTGATAGGATGCATTGTGCTGTAACTTTTATATTTTTGGGGATGCATTTATTGAATAAGTGAAATAGAAAACCTGAGGCACATGATTTCCTCCACTATCGACTACTCCAGATTACAATGCCTAAGGTCCTATTCTTTGTACACAGCAAGTCAAAATCTGGCCAGTGCTATATTTCTCTTCTGCCCATTCAATTTTCCTTTATATGTTAACCTTCAGATAACTGGACTTGTTGATGCTTTAAGCACAGAGTTGCTATAAAAGCAGCACATATTTATTTGCACCTATAAAAACTTTAATTAAATTCTTTTTCATTTCCTTAGCATTCAGTAAGAAAAGTTACAATGTTTTTCACTGAGTGGTATAATTCACAGGATTTTTAGTCTGCATGCATGCATGCATGCATGCAAGTGTGCAAGCAGATTTGAGTACTGGAGTGGATGTTTTACAGAATTTCATTGCTTATGTTTTAAAATATGAATCTATCACTATCATCTTAATTATACATACAAGCAATAACAAATTATTCTTAAGTACTTCTGATAGCCTGCAAGACAATGTGATGGTAAACATTTAAGTATGACTGTGATTTGCATTTAAAAATGAAAAAAAGTGTGGTTCTGCTCCATCTGGTTCTCAGTGCTCTAGGTTTATGAGTGCCAAAATAATTATTTATTTTATTTTCGATTTGTTGACCAGGAGATTCCAACTGGCTACGTGTCCATTTACAGCGGAGGCCCGGGGAGAAAAGCGCCACAGAATAATAACATACAAGTAAGATATGATTTTACAAGATTGCATAGGATTACAGTTTCAAAGTACAATATTCATTGTTATTAGCAAGATTTATCAAAATACCTTAGTTTAAAAGTTTAAAAGTAGGATAGTACATAAAATGTACAGGATTACAAAGATAACACTGCTTGAGACAAACAAGTAAGATGGGGTTGAGAGAGAATGCTAGAGTTTATTTTCTGGGTAGTGGCTGGGTTTGGGATGGTATGTGTTTAATCGGGGACTGTTGGGGAAGGTGTTTGGAGGTGAAGCACCTTAGGGTGAGATTAAGGTTCTTTTACAAGGGATAGAAGTGAGAGGAAGCAAGAGAATGGGTAGGAGGGTGAGTATAATAGGGGGTCAACCTGGTGGGTGGCAAGGGCATTTCCATGTGAGTATTAGGTGTTCTTTTAGTAGTTTTTTTGAATGTAACCATTGAGTTGGCAGAGGTAATGGCAGAAGGAAATGCTTTCCAGATTTTACCTATGTAGTTGGGAAATAGGGAGTCACCTGCTGAGTTATTGGTTTTGGTCACCTTGATTAGTCTTTTATCACTAGAGCATAGTTGTCTGGTATTAGTTTGTAGTTTAAGTAGGTTAGATAGTGCTGGGGTTTTTTCAGGAAGTAGTAGGAGTTTATGGGTGAAAGACAGCTGGTGGAATGACAGGAGATTTGGGAATTCAAGCCAGTTAAGTTGATGTAGTGAGTGACAGGGGTGAGCATGGTAGGGGACACTGGTAGAAAATCTAGCAATTTGATTGTAGTAGATGATGAGCTTGGCCATTTCAGTTTTGAGTAGGTTGTTGAAGATAGGAGGGCATATAATAGTGGGGAGAGGAGAATGGTTTGAGCTATGGTTATTCTAGCAGATTGAGTTAGAAATGGTTTATTTTTATAAAGACTGGCCAGTTTTTTGTGGATGTTTTTAATAGTTTGGTTTATATGTAGATCAAACTTGAGGTTGTTGTCAATGGTCACTCCTAGCAGTTTAATATGAGTGTCTGGAGAGATGATAGTCCCATCTCTCAACACAATATTGAATGAGTTGGGCATTGGAGTGGGTTTATTTGGTTTAAATAGCAACAGTTTGGTCTTTTGCTAAGAAACCAGGCTTTGATAGTTTTAAAGGCTTTTTGTGTGATTTATAGGAGTTTGTGAAGGTTATTGGCTGAGTAGACTAATGTTGAGTCATCAGCGTACTCTATAACAGTTGCATCTTAGCAGATGCTGTGGAGATCTTTAATGTTCTGGAACCAGGCTAGTGAGTGATTACTAAACCAAAGTTAGTGAGGGAGTGGAGCAGTTTAGGATGGTTGACTATACTGATAGCTTTTGACAGGTCCAAGAATATGGCAAATTCTTGTTTACCTAAGTGTCTGTTTTGGTTGATGAGGTTTGCAAAGGAAAGAAGGGCTGTGGTTGTACTGTGGGCAGGTCAGAATCCATGCTGGGTAGGAGAGAGTGCTTGGTTATTAAGTAGGTATGGCATAAGTTGGTGGTGTGTACATTTTTCAAGAATTTTTGCCCGTAGCGACAGGATGGCAATAGGGTGATAGTTGGTGAGGTCAATGGATGTACCACCTTTATGTAAAGGGATGATGTAGGAGGTTTTCCAGATAGAAGGGATGGTGCTTTCTGATATGGATCTGTTAAGCAAATAGAGACTGGGTAGGCAAGCTCATTAGCAGCCAACTGGAGGTATGCTACTGGGATGCCATCAGCTGCTAGGGTAGTAGGTTTAAATTTAGTTAGTCATTTTCTGACATAATTGGTCATGGTGGGTTGAAATTGGAAGGTAGTTTTGGGACTGACTGCAGGTTCGGGAATACTGGTAGTAATGGGATACTACTCATCATTACCACTAAAAACATGCTGTACTTGTAGTGAGTGCACCCTATTCTATAGGAAGTGAAATATGACGACAAAATAAGCAGAGCCTTCTAACAGAGAGGATGGAGATCTAGGAGTTATGGATGTGAGTGTTATAACTCGGATGATACTGTACAGTCACGCTATCATTTTGAGTACTTTCAACTATCTGCCCACCTGCCATTTTGGCATTCCACATCTCATTCAGGAGATCCCTCATCCCATTCAGGCTAACTTTCACATCCCAGTCACACCAACAATGAAACAGCTGCTCCTGAATACCATGTGCATTACATTAATCATACATCACGGTTTCCTTAGCACTTATTCTGTTTGCATTTCATGGATATACATATGCTCTTTTAGTCTAAATACATTTTACTACATGCAGTGCTATGTTAGTAATACAAGATTTGCTTCTGCACATTTTTTACTAGTTTATTCTCTCTGTAAATAGAGAAGAAAACAGACCAGCTATGAAAGTTCATCTGTTACAGATAATCATTCTTATTTCTTTTCTCCACTGTAAATGAATAAGTGCTTCAGACATGTCCTGATTCTGCTAGGAGTCTAGCTTCCTTTGCTTTAATTCATGGCTCCTGAACCATTTATTGACAGCATTCCTCAACACTGCCGCCTGCTACCTTTTAACATGCCAGACCCAAACTTCTGCAGGCCATGTCTATCAGTGTGACAGCTGAGACAGTAGCTTCAGAATCAGAAAAAGGAAAATCCACCCCAACCCACAATCAAAGTTGTGTCCTGTGGTTCTACTAACCTGTTCCTGGCATATGTCCAATGGCCTTATCATTTTTTATATCTTGCTGCCACGTAAATCTTTTTTTTTATTACTATACAGGGAAGTAACACCGGGAAGAGTGGTCATCCCTATAAATCAGTTTAATATATCACTCATACTGACTGAAATCAAGCTGCAGAAACTGAATAGGAACAATGTGTTGGGTTGTCTACTAGTTTACTGTCACAGATCATATCCAGGGAGCTAATGTTTCACTTTTGGGCTCACCCATAATGCTACATTCCATTTTGAGATAAATGCCAAAAATCTGACTTCGACTCTTCCATTCTTACAACTGCTCAAGTCTGACAGAATAACTGTGCAGGGAATAGTACATATGATATCTGGACAAGCAAATATATTTGAAATACACTATCATCAGTGACATTGAGTAAATTTGTTCACATTTGAATATAATCTTATCTGCAAGGCCATGGAATAAGTCATCATGGACTTTATTAACAAAGATATAGGAAGTTTCCAAATGCTCAACCCCACCCAGTTTTTCATTGTTGATGGGAGATCCTGCCTGTTAAACCTGGTGGACTTCTTCAAGACATTCACCAAAGCCTTAGACAAGGGCAAATATCTGCATATGGTCTACCTAGACTTAGTCAAGGCCTTTGACACAATCCTCCACTCAAGCATCATTGATAAAATCACCCAACTGGGTATCAACCCATATATTGTCAGGCTGGTTACAAACTGGCTCACTGATAGAACTCATACAGTGAAAATAGGGGACTCTGCCTCCTCCAGCAAACCCGTAACCAATGGTGTTCCACAGGGATAGGTTGTGGGACCCCTACTATTTGAAATCTACATCTCCAAAGTGCAGGCTAAAACTAAAGGACTGTGGCTGACAAAGTTTGCTGATGACTGCAAACTGGGAATGATCATTGAAACCCCTAGCGATGTCAACATCCTGCAAGAAGGTCTTACGCAAACTAATGATTGATGCCAAAGTCATGGTCTTAAACTTAATGCAAACAAAATGCATTATTATCCCCTTCAGAAAGGGTGATATTCCTGCAAATTACCACATCAATAGCAATACCCTAAACACACAGTCAGTGGTGAGAGATCTGGGCACACAAGTTGACAGCAATCTTAATGTCAATCACCATGTCTCCACAGTGGTAAGGAGGGTATTTTATATTGCTCATCTCATAAATAAGGGCACTGCCACCAGAAAAAGAGAGGTTATAACCCCCCTGTACTCTTCCCTCATCAGGCTAATAATAGAGCACAACACTCCCTTTGGTATATTCCTTTCCAAACACCTGCGGCAATTGGAGAGACCACAAAGGTTCCTTACAAAGAAAATTCAGGGTCTTCAAGATTTGTCTTATGTGGACAGACTGAAGTCATTGTCACTTTACTCTGTGTCGTGCAGACTGCTTAGAGGTGACCTGTGCCTTGCATATAGAGCAATCTCTGACCCAGCTTTAATGGAAATGCTGCACATTCACAAGTCAAATAGCACACGCGTCACTCGCTCAAAGGGCCTTAACCTGGTATGTGACATCAACAGAACTTGCTGGTGAGACTTTTTGTCTCACAGAGGTTACACCACCTTTTGAACAAGCTTCAATTCATGTTAAAGAAAGCCCCTCTTTGGTCCTATTTAAGTGCAATTTGGGCAATTGGATGCGTAACCGGAAATTCACTCTAGGGGTTCCACCTGTGTTCCTCTTGGAGAGGGGCAATTAGGTGTTAATTTTAGTGGTTGCTTGAACCAGACACCCTTGGGATCATGGGTTGAACTTAGCTAGGCTTTGAAAGGCCCTGGAGCTGTTATCCTAGTTACCTCCTATGATCCTGTAAAAACAAGTAAAAGTAAGGCCATAACGTCACTGATTGAAGTATTCTCCTCTGGTGGTCACCAGCAAATCTACAGGAATGCCCCTGTTTTGTTTCATTACCACTAATATTTCATGTATTTCTACAGGAA
>NC_056746.1:1022945538-1023025538 GCF_019279795.1 Protopterus annectens | reverse complement strand
TAAGCCCCCATAGGCGGGAATTCACAGCATAACTGATTGTGGTACCCATTTGTAGTCAGGATGGCAGGTGCAGGAGAGGGAAGTTGCTTTAGAGCACAAAGGTGGGGTGTTGAGGAGTCAAAATATATGGTTTGGCTCCTAGTCCATGATCATGAAGCACAACTCATGCAGGGCCAGGTTCACTGGGGTGCGTAGAAGGCAGAGGTGTGGAACCGGTTGGCACATGATCTCACCAGTGCCACAGGCATTCCATGGACTGGTGAACAGGTCCGTCTCCACCATGCGGACCTGATGCGACGGAAGGAGGAATAACTGAACCATTGGATCCAGGAGGCCCGCCAAATGCCCAACGCCCCACTACTGAGTAAGTATCCATGTAATTACATACACATACATATAAACCTACATACCTATTTACATTTCCCATACAGTTGAATGTCCGCCGCGCATCTCCGCTGCCTTTACCTTCCTATATCCGAAGGATATTATTCTGGCCATCACATAAAATTAGCGGCCCTTACATGGCTTGGACCCAGAAACAGACACACATTAGTCACCTCTTTGACCACTACACCATCCGTGGTACATTCCGCATGGATGGCAGTTAGGATATATGACTTCACTACAGGTATTCAACAGTACTGGCAACAAATGTGACAGTTGGTTCGTGTACATATGTGTACGGACCTCTCAACCACTCAGGGACTAATTTCAACAGTGACAGGGATAAGGCAAGGAAAAATCAGGAACAATCACGGACACTTTTACAATATTAGTACTATTAACTTGAAATGTGTTGACAGATTCAGAGCATATGTATTAATACTTATTTTCTGAAGTTAAAAACGTCTATTACTCTTAATTATTGTCATTATTCATTCAAGTATCATTCAACACCTTTCCTCCGAAGGTCACTGGTTTTAGGGGGGATTAAGAGGCTCGCCAGTTATTGTGCGAATGCTCTGATCATTGGTACGGTTGCCACATTTTCATATGGCCAGGATGGGATATATTTGGGACACACCAGATTTTTCAGGCCAACACATACCCACAGTCAGTACAGTGTTTAGAACTTTAATTATTTTCCTAGATGAGAGCTTATTCTTGTAGCAGTTTAGTTGCTTATTCTGTTTCTTGTAAGATTTACATATTTTACATACAGAAATAACTGTTTTAGGCAACTGTTACATGAAATATGGTACATAGGTATTTCCTACAATCACAGGACATTTGCCATTGTATCATTCTTGGCCAGGACACACCTACCCAAACAGGGACTGTCCTTCACAAAGTGGGACTGGAGGTACCCTGCTTACATCAGCACCTTAATCACCCTATATCCAAATGCCACTATGCGAATGTGTAAAGTATATTTTCTCGATAATTCATGTGGGGAGCCGTGCATCACGGTCAGGTGTTTAATCCCGTGTAGTAGGTTCAGCATGACCAGCTGCAGGCTGAGTAGTCTCGTGAACCACTACTGCACATACAACTTGTGTCCAGATGTCTACAGAACTGGACATTGTGTCATGATATCAAGTCTGATGTTTACACAGGATACTTATCCCATGAGGGCATATCCAAAAATTGAGCAAGACAATAACCTTCGATTTTTTTGGATTTAAGAAAACGTGATAGGGTTTTACATTCAAGGGATACATAGTTTGCAATCCTGACACTGCCTAGGGTGAGACTGCCTACTAGATATGAGTAGTGGTCACTATGTGCAGATATGGCTGCACTAAGCTAGCAGCCCGAGTATGGCTGGATTTGGTGGACGTTCAGGAATGGGGGGGGGGTTGTGTGCTGTAGAGGGAATGATGGGTATTCAATTATGCATCCAGGTGTGTTGTAGTTGGATGGCTCAGTTCCATCCTGACCATTATGTGGGTATGTGCCGGTAACGTTTCTGTACATGT
Organism: Protopterus annectens; assembly: GCF_019279795.1. Classification (NCBI taxonomy): domain Eukaryota; kingdom Metazoa; phylum Chordata; order Ceratodontiformes; family Protopteridae; genus Protopterus; species Protopterus annectens. The sequence continues at coordinate 1,023,023,619 of NC_056746.1, read as the reverse complement.
GTATCGCACATTTTAATATTCATATGTTTGTGTGATTGTGTTCTACAGTATGACCTGTCAGGTTGTATTGTGGATGTGTATGTTTGTTCTTTGTGTTTCTTTCTGATTCACCCGCTGCTCCCGCATACATCTCCAGTTCACCTATTGTGCATCCAACATAGTCCCCCCTTTGTGGATTATTACATTGCCTGTCCCCCCCACACCCATATTCCACACACTCCATCCATCCCTTCTCTGGTTGATGGCCCATGGCATGGACAAGGGAACACATTGCATACACTACATATCTCTGGTACCTGTATGGTTGTGTGCCCTAGCATTTTTCACCTTCCACATGCTGTACATCACGCACATAGGTACACGCAAATACTTATCTTTCATGACATGGTAGGTAGACCCGGGAAATATCCGTTCATCTTTGACCCATCCTGACAAGGACGGCTTGGACTGCAAATGGGCAGATTTTGGCCGAATGCTCTGACCATTGGTAGGGTTGTCACCTTTTCATATGGCCAGGATGGGATATAATCCGGACACACATCAAATTTTACAGGCCAACACATACCCATGGTCAGTACAACGGATAGTACTTTTGTTTTATGCCTAAATGTAAGCTTATTGTTGTAGCAGTTTAGATGCTTCTTCTGTTTCATTTACTTGCTTATTCTATTTCTTGTAACATGTAAGTATGTTACATATGGAAATAACTATTGTGTGTGACTATTACATGAGATGTGGGACATAATTATGTCATATGGTAGCAGGATTTTTTACATTTCTAATGGTTTTGGTATGGACACAACTGCCCAGATGGGTACTGTCCCTCACAATGTGGGACAGGTGGTAACCCTGACCATTGGGCTAGACTTAGCTATTGGCGGCGTGCTAACACAATGCATTTCACTTCCACTTGGTATAACTATCAACACTGCATTAGAATACGAGCACGGGGTTTTAAATGTCATTTGTTTGAGGGATGGGGACTCAATATTCGGCTACGTGCATTTGTGTTTGCTTCTTGTTTTTGTGTTCGCAAGAACTGTCTTGCATGCTTTGCATACGTTTCAGTATCCACGGACACTGACAGTTGTGATTACTATTGGAGGCGGGCTGTAATATTCAGCATTTTAGGTTGCACGTAAACAGCCGACATGTCCACGCCTCCATGCTGTGTTTCGACACACCCCATGCACTTGCGCACGTTTCCTATGCACGTGGATGTGGTGGCAGCGCACCTTCATTAATATGCATATGGCACTACTGCACCATCTGCACACTGCATGGTCGTCGCAAGCCTAATGCCGGCCTTGCACCGAGCTTCATGAATCCCAGGGGCAGTCTGTGTCTACATACCCCCAGGCAAGAATATTGACTCCCTTGAAAACTTCCTACATTGGTTATCCAGTAACTTCCCCAAAATAACATTATTCTTGGGGACTTTAACATTGATTGGAACTCCTGTTCCTCTGAAGCCCCCTCTGCCCATGTAAATCTCCACGGATTTACACAGACCATAACCTCCCCAACCAGGATTGTTAAACACAATAACAAAGAAAGTACCCTTGATTGGATACTCATCAATTGCCATCCCCTGATGTACAAGTCAAGTATTCTGCCCGATGACATTAGTGATCACTGTCTTACATATACAATCAGACTCAAGCAAGACAACCCCCATATAACCAACTACAAGACAATCAGAAACAACAAAAGCTACAACTTAACCATCTTCCAGGAGGAACTTAAGGCATGCAATTGGTATGTCCTGAAACAACTTCCACTGGAAGAATCAGTAGCTTACTTTAATAACAAATTCCTAGAAATCCTAGACTCTCATGCTCCTGTCCGCTCTATCAAAACCAAAACAAAAACTGCATCATGGCTGTCTAAAGAAAGCAAATCTAAAATCTCACTCAGAAACAATGCATGGGCAATCTGGCATTCAACAAAAAACCCATTTGACCACCTTAAATACCGACAGCTAAGGAATGACGCCAAAAAATCTATAACACTAGACAAAAAAAAAAAAGAAAACTTCCACTGCCATCTGCAAGAAAAACACCAAAACTACCCTCAAAAGTTTTGGCCGGTATAAACAAACTTTTTCACCTAGGCCAAACTACCACTCCAACCCCCACTGCCTCTAACCTCAAATCTGTAGAGGATATTGCAAATTCCTTCAACAGCTTCTTCACTTAGACTATTCAGTCTCTAGCCAATTGACTAACTCCCAACAGTGACTCTCACAATTCTGCCACACCCAGTGCCCAGTTCTCCTTTAGCTTAAAACCTATTATTCCTACATCACTCATTCAAACCTTACTTAAGAAGTTAAGACCTACTACTTTAGCAGCTGACCTCTTCCCTGCAGAGTATCTGCAAAAATCTGCAGACACTATAGCCTACCCTGTATCTATAATGATCAACAGAACTATCTCTGAAGCTATCATCCCCTCTATCTGGAAGATATCACATATTATACCTCTGATGTTCCAATGAACTGTCTAACTTCAGACCCATAGCTGTATTGTCACTACTAGCCAAAATTAAAATTATGAAGAAATGCATCCATAAGCAACTCATGTACTGTCTTATTCAGAACAAGCTATTGGCCAACTCCCAGCATGACATTAGGCCATCCCACAGTACCACAATAGCTCTCCTTTCTTTCTCCACTGTTATTAACCACAATAGAAACAGCAACAAGCTATCCTCTGCTCCCTTTCTAGATCTCTCAAAGGCCTTTGATATGGTGAACCACCAACTACTTATCCATACTATGAAGACCGTCTCCTTAGATAATCACACTTTCCAATGGTTTCAAGCTTACCTGCACAGAAGACAACAAGCAGTCCTCTGGCAGGACAAGCTCTCTACTCATCTGCCCATAACTCTAGGAGTTCCCCAGGGCTCTATACCAGGACCCCTTCTCTTCTCCATCTTTATCAATAACCTTCACACCATTATCCCAAATGATACCTCCATTCAGTACGTAGATGACTCCACTTTGATCTGTTCAGCCAACTATCAGACAAAGCTTCACTTACTAACACAAAAAAACTTCAGCATTTTGTAAAATTGGCTATCTAATAGACAGCTGATCTTAAACCCTAACAAAACTAAGCTGCTTCTCTTCTCCCCCACGCACAGGTCCTCTCGACTGCAATTTACAATAACAGCTAATAATGGCACCATTATCTTCCCTGACACCCAAACCAAACCAAACTCCTGGGAGTTATAATTGATAACACCCTTAAATTTGATATGCATGTCAATAAAACTATTAATACAAAACTTGGCTCCCTCTACAAAGTTAAGCATTTTCTCACACCACCTGCTAGAACCAACATTGCCCGGTCTCATCTTCTCTCCACCCTCACCTATGCCTCCCCTCTTTTCTCCAACCTGAATAAAACTGATCTTAACAAATTATCCTGTTGTTATAACCATATAGCCAGATTTGCCACTGGAACTGCATACAGGACTCACCAATGTCATAACTTAAATCTTCTAGGCTGGCTTGAATTACCTAAGCTAATACAGTTCAACCAGCTAACAGTAGCTCATAAAGTCCTCTACTGTCTTTAAAACACACCTGCTTTAAACAACATTATCAGCCCCTACAACAACAACTGATCACTACACTCATCAAACAGAATAATGGTGCAAACAACTAAGTCCAACAACTCAGCCGGGGATTCTCTGCAAACTTAGCTGGTAAAACATGGAACTCACTCCCTACATAACTAACTTTAGAACCCTCACTACCTCTATTCAAAAGGAACCTGATTTTTTTTTTTACAACTGGTTATGCCCCTGCTCATATCCTGACTAGTGACCATATCCTAAATGTATGTGCTTTATCCCAAGTCCTTTGTCTACCTAAATTAATTTTAGTTTATAAATGTATAATTGCTGGATCAGTGTTTCATTCTTTATATACTATGCATCTACAACATGTTTGTCTATGTAATGTCTCGCCTTGTGGAGCTTTTCTCCCTGGGCTGAAAATGGACATGTTATCCATTTTATAAACTGTATAACTGTTTTATCGTTGTTTTGTTCCTTATGTATATGCATTTTACCACATGTTTTTTGCCTATGTAATGTCTTGCTTGTGTGGACCTTTTCTCACCAGGCCTCCGCTGAAAATGGACATGTTATCCAGTCGGACTATCCCGGTCAACAAATGTAAAATAAATAAATAGTAAAAATAAACTTTCAGCACCTAAAAGTGCATCTTCACTAGAATAGTTTATATATGACAGAATAGTGCCATAAACTAAAACACTAAGTTTACTAAGCTGGTTTTCGTTTATATGATGCATTCATTTAATGTTTTCCCTTTTTTGTTTATATCAGCTAACATATAGTACTTAGTAAGTATATAAATGAGTAATATTAAAATATATTGTTAGTATTATGATATTTGTTATGCATACATATATAACTTGAATGCCCTAAGAAGTTTTACAAATGAAAAAAAACAACTTATATTTGCAACTAATAATATGAATACATTTAAAAGAGAAAAATGAGAAACTGATTGTACTTGATAACATATGTAATTGCTTGAAACTTATATCTGAAAAAAGAAAACACATCCTGTGCCCTGGGATTCAGAAATATGTCTTCCACAATCATGCACAGACTACCTTAGGGATACCAAGTTGCACAATGAATCCAGAACATAAGCATAAAATAACTATCAGAAATCATGCAGCGCAAGCAGCAACTAATTATGAAAACCAATTGCATACATGACAGAGTCGATGGTGAAAGAGTGTTTGCCAAACTAGGAATCTCATGAAAAGCTATCAGACAAGTAACATGCACATGCTAACAGACATGCTACTTCATGACAATAAAAGAACAGCAGGAAGCTCCCAGCAATGTTTATATATAGTTTGATTGCTTTAAAAATGAAGAGGAAATAGATGTATAGGAAAGTCATGAAGAATGACACATAGCATTATTAGGTGTTTGTTAATACGAGAACCAGAAAATATTCGCTTTATTTTATTCTGTTTCATTATGGCTTCTGTTGATTTGAAAGCGCGTTTCACAACAATGAAATGCTCTGAATTAGCTGTTTCCATATATGGGCAAGACTTCCTTAAGAATGGTCTACGAACTAAATTCACATCAATTATGGACGTTGCTTGTATTTCTTTTACGATAATCTGACTATGATTATTATACTTCATTTTGTGCCATAAAGCTATGATAATACATGGCATTATAATTATGCATCTGTTAGCACAATTAATAAGAAACATCTATCCTGTCTCTGTTTTGCTGACATGAAAATGTAACTCGTAGTATTGTTATACTCTGAATGAGCTTCTTCCAAATATGGGCATGGCTTCCTCAAGAATGATTAGTGTAATATATTGATACTAATTATGAATGTTATGCGTATCTTTGATGATAGCTTGCCCATGAGGCTTTAGTTTATGAAAGACCACTAGGAATATAAATGTTTTGAATGATATATCAAGGTTTTTGGTTGAAACTTAACCTGGTTAATGCCGAACTCTGATGAATCTCTTCAATTATGTGTGGATTCATTTCTAATTTAATTGAATAATTGAATTTAATGCTTTACTATATAAGACAGTCATTATCTTGTGTAATTTGTAACCTGAAGAAGCGCTGTTTTATCAATAAATGATTTTTGACCTACTTTGTGGTGGTTTCAAGCAATTTTACAGTTATGTATAGGAAAGTCAGAAAGGGAGACCAAGCAGAAGAACCCACACAAGGGCACAGGGAAAGTAAGAGAGTGGGAGTGGGAAGAGGTCAAAGGATATATTTCCTCATATCCAATATCATAAAAATCATCAAAAGCTAGGTGCCTTATATAGAATCAAAAAAACTATCTCTCAGAACAAGTCAATAAGGCTACAAATGCTTGCATCCTAACTCAGTCTACTCTGTGCTGCCCCATTCTACACTAACTTTCATACTACTAAACAACAAAGACTACAACAATACTGTAAAAAATAGCAATGTTTACCTGTGTTTTCCATAGCAGAACTCACTACTGCATGGATCTACATAAAAACAACTGGATGGAATTTTTCAGCTATCTTCAATACACCCAAATGTAAGCAGCCCAGTCTATCTTGCAACAACTAATTAAATGTCCTTCCATAATCTGACTGATGAAGTGATACTGTCTCACAAGAAAACTCCACACTAAAAGCAAATACATTGCCTACAGGGACAAGGCGTCAAACGCACATGATGACACCTTGTACCGATGCCATGTAGCCATACTCTGCAACCAGTTGTCATCTGCTGTCAGACAACCTCAGACTCAAAAGAGTTTCAGGAAAAATCTACACACATCTCCTTAACTCAAAAATCAGCCCCTGCTCTTCTTCTTCTGGGTAATCAGTTGCTCCCCTTACTATTTCCTTCTTTCAAACTGCAGAGATTCTCCTTTCATCAGTTTTTTCATAACTGTTCACGTGAATCTTTAACCTTTTGTTTTTTTTTCTGTAATCATTATTAGGCAGATTAATAATTCAAGCCCCTCCACCCACATTTACACTAATTTCCCTAGATTTTACACATTTTAGTATATTTGGATCTCTGTCAACATGTAATGCTTAATCTCTTTCTCTTCTTGTATTCCTCTTTCCAGTCTTCTACAAATGGCTTACCCTAATGACTCCCTCTACTGCATTCCATGATTCTTTACTTTTTCTTCTTTGACAACTGCTACGTGTCACATTCAGTTAAATACCTAGTCTATGTTCAGTCTGCAATTACTGCATTTCATACACTGCTTGTGCTCACAAATGGTCTACTATAATCTCATTATTTTTTTCTCTCACAAAATATATTTTTCCACAGGCCTCTGCTGAAAAGGGATCTTGCATGACCCAGTCAGACCTTTCCAGTGACCAAATTCAAATGAATAAATAAATACTTTTTTGAGGCAGGCACACATTTCTCAAAGGGTAAATGAGGAAGGATAGAAGGGAAAGATAAGGGGTGGAAGGAGATTTGTGGTATGGGAACAAAGGAATACAACATAACATAAAACACAGGCAAATGCAGGGGAGGTGCCCATACAGTGAGGCTGGGTTAATAATGGAATTAATGACAGAAGGAGGACAGTTACTGATGAAGATAATTTGATAACAAATAGATGAGGGAGGAAACACACAAGGAAGATGAGAACCAGTATAAGGGATAGGGTGTCTATCCTGATTTTGGTATCATGCTGCCCGACCTAGACCCAGGAAGATGTCAGCAGCTGATGGTGATGGCAATGTCAAGCAGAGGTACAACTTTGTAAGTTACAGGAGGAGCCTCTCCAGGAGGTCAATGTGATCTTCATGTCACTGGTCCAATAACGTCTCTACCACCACCACCAATGTCCATTGTGTGACAATCTGAAACTCCATGATAGTGTCAAAGGAGAAAATAATGGTAATGTTCCCTCAAGTAAGTCACCCTTGCTGCATCTGATGGCGAGCAGGCCTCTAGGCAGATGCTGTAGGGAGAAAGCTGGGTCCAATGGCATGGTGGGTATCAATGCTGCACTTAGTAAATAATGACATTAATTAGAGCTGTAGTTTTATTTTAATTCAGAAAGTGTATATTAATTCCCATTTGTCTTATTCTGTCAATGCCTCAGGTTAACAGTACTAACATTGCTGCTGACATTTGTCCCTGATTCATTGACAGCTATGCACTAAAGTGCATCATAAGGAGGTTGTTGTACTCCTGAGTCTGTTGTCCTTTGGATGAGATATTAAACTGCGTCCCATCTGTTTAAGTTGTTGGCAGCTACAGTGAATGTAAAAAATCCGATGGCACTTATTGAAAAGAGTAGAAGTTTTCTGATGCCTTGACAAAATTTCCCTCCCTGACAAGAAGCCATTATCTTAAGGGGCTAACCTGGTTAACAAAGGATAAATAACAAGTAAAATACATATGATAAATATTGATGAAAAAGATGTTACTTTATTAACTTTTTAAGTGATTTAGGCGAGTCTACTCTTTTGCATAGAACATTTCTGATTTTGCCTCATATTTATGCCCTGTTCTTTAGCAAGTCATTTAAGCAAAGACTACTTGGGAGCAACTGAAAATTTAAGTTAGTCTCCTCAATGGCCTCTGGACTTTAAGCCAAGTATCTACCTATTAACCATAACACTTATGGTGTAAAAGAAGGAAGGAAGTTGATTGTAGTAAATAGCACCACCATCACAAGAACCATGGTCTTTACTTTCCTTGTTGTGATGACAGTGTGTTTATTATTTGTTTGTGAAGAAACTAGATAGCACAAAGTTTAGGAGTTTAAGGTTAATATTTTAACTATGAATACACTTTTAATTCAGTTTGTTTTATGAAGACACAGATGTGAAATGCACTGGTTTTGGATTACAACAGTCTCCCTATGATTCAATAAAGTCTGTGTAGGCTTCGAGCAGAGCATACATGGAGTGTTACCATGGATACAATGTTGCTCATCATGAGGCATCGAGCAATACATATTAATGAGGTGTGGCATACCTCATCAAGGTTTCAATACTCACAGCAGTGCTGGTGGCCATGAAATCTTGGCAGTGAATTGCGATCGCATTTCTTTGTAACGTTGCTGGCTGCAAAAGCTTGCAAGCAAATGCAGATAACAATTCTGTGTAAGTCCAAGCAGCTCTGCTATGTGAATTTGTGTGAAATGCCACAATGGACATCAAGCCTACAAATGTCATACCTTTCAAGTGCATCTCATTAAGAGGAATGTACCTCATTTAGGGTCTTAAAAAGGTCATGTTTCACAACGTTCTACATTGAAAGGTTCTGTCACACATCCAGTGTTATGACGTTTCTCACTGTTATCCAGGTTAAATAGTACTGAATCACAGTAATTCATTATAAGTTATTTAATGTAAGAAAAAACAGCACATTTTAACCACCCTATAACCTTCCTAGTTGCAGATGTTAGTAAGCCATTAGTATATTTTCCACATTTTGCCCATTTGTTTCACATTGTGAGGGTTACTGCTTCCTCACTTTTAAGACAGAAGGTTGAGAGTTATGCCACAGATAGCACTGATTTTGCCCAAGGATATTATGAAAGCATGGCATTTGCTTTTCCCTTTCTTTAGTTTTCTTCATTTAAAGGATTTTTTGCCACTATTTGCACAATGTGCCCCGTAGCTCAAACAATGGAAGCAGAGAACCCATGCACCATATTTACATGATGGTAAACATCTTGCAACATTCTTAAACACTGTGTGCACAACCAGTAAGTGAACAATAACTGGAATTAGCAGCAAAACATCAGGATATAATGTGCAATTGGCAGGAAAACCTCATTCTACATTGAGCTTGATCTCTGGTAGTCATGGCTGGTGTTTTTTCTGAGTGAGTGCACTTCTGAGCTCAGAGGTGGGTTGTCCAGAATCCAAAGTGTTTGTTGGACTCCTAGTTGCACATCCTAGGCCCTGGTTACTGCAGAGGGACAATTCTGGCTCAGAATACAAATCTGAAGCATGGAATAGTTTTGCCAGGCTTTGACCAGTTTGCAGGTATCCCTTGCACTAGTGAACTATGTCAAAACCATTTTGATGACCTAAGGAGGAGGAAGAGGGAAACCATTGACCATTGGATCATGGAATTTAGGACTGGAGACACTTCACAGATGTGTAAGTGTTAAGTACAGTGACTACTTGTAAGAGTTAAAATCTGAATATAGTCAAGATTGGTATTCATAATGGTATTCTGTTCTGTCCTGTTTTTTCCACAGCTGCCATGGAGAGAGCTTTGAATGTGAGGGCCCATGCTGTGAGATTTACAGGGGTGGGAGAAGCATGTGGTATGTATGTATGCATCAGAGCAGTACTGTTATTGTAGCATTAAAAGTTAAATTCAGCTTGCTTATTTGGTATTTAATACAGTTGTATCAAATTGAGCATGCACATCTCAACTATAAAAGAAAGTATGAATGCCTTTGTCTGTGCCACAAAGCAACAATTCCATATTCTCAAGTAACAGTGAGCATGCATCTCTGAACTGTAAAAGGAAAATATGCATGCATTAGTCTGTAGGACAAAATAGTACAATATTAGAGAGTAGTCAGAGGTTGTGGGTTCAAAAGCCACACTTCCCAAATATACAATACTGTTAGGTTTTGATCGTTATTGCAATGTAGCTTCAGACCTCTATACCAGTGGCACAAATGGCCTGTTGTAAACTGTAATCAGTATAATGTGGACACACATATGTGCAATATATCCACACATCAAGGATTGCTTGCCGCAATCTGTACTATAGTATGCATATGTTATGAACTGGGTAGTCTTAAAATTAATAAATAAATTTGTTAGGAATTTGTAGTCTTAAAAGTAAAGGTAACAGAATAGAGTCAAATAATTATATCAATGCTTTTTATGTCACATATGAAGTTACTAATGTTACCCCTCTTTTTTTCTCTCACCCCAACCTTTATCTTCTCTTTTATTTATTTATTTTTTGTGTGTTTTTCTTTCTAATATTTTTCATTTTACTTTATTTTTGTTTTTCCCACAACACAGTGTGGTAGACCTGTCCCACAGGATCCTCCTGGCCCTACTCCACCAGCTAGAACACCACTGCCCAGAACATTTGGAATGCAACCTGACAGCACCCCCTTTGCTGCATCTGCACTACCTGGGCCATCAGGTAGTTTTGCCCCACAGAATAGGCCAATGGTTCCCTCCAAGAGTAGTGGCAGAGGTGGTAAATTTATTACCAGTGGCGAACTGCAAGGGTTGGTGCATAGGATTGTGTGCTGCAATGTTGTTGCATGACTACACTGGATGGAGACATTGCTCTCTGTCCTTATACAACATACCAAGAAGAGACACAAATGTCAGGCACTGAGGTGACTGATAACAGTCCAGCGGGTGAGGACTAGATTCTCACTGTCACCCAGCTTGATGTCCATGGGTCCTTGATGTCCCCCCCCCCAACTATGGTATTCACTCACCTACTGTGTCCTTCACCATCCCTGTGTCCTATCTTGTATGTCCTGTCAGTGTGCTTCCTCTCCTACCCAACTTACCTGACCCAGACATACCTACATCCCTTCTCCAGCATTCCTCTTGCTCTCAAAAAAAAAGGCACCTGTCCCACAAAAAATATTTGTCTCATACATAGTTCTCCATTTCACACACATGTCTTCTTGACACACTTGATAAGGTCTAATTGGCTATAAAAACATGACTGTGTTGTGGTCACTCCTCTCTCCAGAGATGACAGTGCAAATTCAGCTAATATTCTGCACATATAAGTCATTTTGTACTGTTGAATAAATGGATAGCTATGGTTCTTTCCTCCCTCCCTCCTGCAAATTCCTGCCCTGCTTCCATTTTATTTACCCCATGCTTGCTCCTCATTTCACCACTTTCCTCTCTCCCCATTTCTTTTCTTTAAAGAATGATTGCGCAATGGCATACATTGCATGCTAATGGACAGCAACAGTAAATGGCAGCAATATATGTAAATGTGCTTAAAAGTATCATAGCTACCTGTAAAAGTATTACCTGTATTCAAATACAGTGCCTCCAACAATAATGCATTAACACCTGCTGCCACAGAGTCAGTTATGCAGCAGATGTACCTCATGCAATCAATTGTAAATATGCAGTTTCTGAAAGATATCCCTATGTTCTTCCTTCACCTAGCTTACTCCACATTTAAACACAGTCCTATCTTCATGATTTCTTAATTTTTTTTAATGAATATTTAAATATTGTCCCTATTTTTGGGCCTTTGTCCACCCATTATATATGGCTTTGTCCAGATTTATAGTTCAAAGAGATTGAGAGTTAGGTTTGCCCTGCTTGCTCCCCATTTCAACACTGTCCCATCTTGCCCATTTATTTTCTTTAAAGCATTTTTGTGTGAGTGTGAGCGATGTGCACCATCATGCAATAATGTTTTTAAAGATAACAAATTGTACTGTAGAACTAGTTAAAATGATTAGATACAGCTGTATTTGAACCCAGTATCATGTAGATCCAAAAAGGAAATTATCACTGTATTATCACCTGCTGCCAAACAGTCAGTTAAGTAGCAGGTATCTATTAGAGACCTAAAGATAACTGTTAGACTTAGCAGTCCCAAAGTGCATAGGCATGTGTACTACACTTGTCTGTGTGTAGTTAAGTACTACGCAAACTCCAGCTGCATTTCTAAAGTGTGTTAATTCTTTTGTATTCTCTTGCATATAAATGATACTTAACTGACTCTGTGGCAGCAGGTGTTAATGCACTTAAGGCAGTAATACATACATTTCATGGGCAAGATGGTACTGTGTACGAATACAGCTTTATCTAACATTTTTAACTGCTTTCTCATAAATGTTGCTGTGCTTTGGTGTGCGATGCACCATTGTGCAATAATTCCTTAAAGAAAAGAAATGGTGAAGATAGGAAAGTGATGACATAGGGAACAAGCAGGGGGAAAAACAAAGTGAAATGTGGCAGGAATGGGCATGAGGGAGGTAGGAATGAACCATCAGCGGGCTCTGTGGGAGACAATAGGTTATGACTGCTGCATGAAAAGGATGTATAGGCTTCTGCAAGTATTAAAATACTAGCAATCCATGCCTTTGGAGAAGTAACTGTGGGCACACAAACACACACACACACACACACACACACACACACACACACACACACACACACACACACACACACTCGACTGCAATGAGAACTGAACCTCTACATAAGTGCACAGACTACAGAACACAGTACTTAATGTAAGTACCATGAGACAAATCTGAGTTATACAAGCGTGCATGTGTACTTATAGTAGATGACATCAGCAAGCCATGCGGAGCACAACAGCTTGGAAGGCCTGCCTAGTCACATAGCTTCAAAGTATTATATGAGGCTAGTAACCTAATAGCACTAACAGCACTAGGCTGTTTAGAAGACTAGCTGTGTAGCAACACAAATACCCTTATCAAGCATAGTTAGATGTTTGAGTTTAGCAGGGTGAGGTTGTGGCACCACCAACTGACCCTGTCCATGATGAAGCACACACTATTATATATTACACTTTATAGTGTGGTTGATATAGGTGTGATAAAAGTACTGAGACCATAGTGTTGTAGTGCTTGGTGGTGTATAGGGGGGGGGGGCAAACATATGAATTTATTGTAAATATATGATGTATGATTAGATCAGGCTCTTGGACTGTAGTGTTTCAACATGTAGTTTGATATCAGAGAAAGGAAATGGAGAATAAACACCAATAATGAAGCATGATATATACAGTCCCATAGCACTGCCAGCAGCTGGTTTGCACAATGGTGAAGAAAATGTATGTGCATATAACATACACCTTTGCACATAGGTAAGCAGAAGGCCACATTGCAAACATCTGATAGTTTCATCTGTAGTCCAGGCCTAGGTTTTGCATTCCTCAATATCTGGTTTATATTTGTGGTTGTCTACTTTCTAGGTGGTCTGGTTTGTCCTGTTTCTGCAATGTGGTGCTTCACGCAAACAAAATGAGCACATTGAAACTTTTAATGTATTTGTTATCTGGTAAAAGTAATAGGAATAAGAAATTGGAAAAAAGGAGAAATATGTAAAATAAGGAAAACCAATGTATGACATACACAGTAGAACATGATAGTACACACGAGATATTTCTACATAGTTTGGGATTTGAATTCTTACACTAATGCATCTTCAGAAAACAGGATGGATGCTTTATTCCTCTTTGTCACAGAAACAGCTTTGTGCCTTTGTATCAAAAGATTTAAGTCATTCTTCACAAAACCATCTGCAACAGGATGTACACTGCTATCAACTGCTATTTGTACATTTCATTATCATTATTATATTTGGACCTAGTGCACTTACAACCTGTTAGGATTATGCTTGCAAATATGCACTTACAACCTGTTATGATTATGCTTGCAAATATGCACTTACAACCTGTTATGATTATGCTTGCAAATATACAGCTGTGTTTTACATTTATGTGTTTTTTGGTGATTCTTCACTTATCTGATAAGTAGTGTGAGACATGCAGGTGTAAGCCATTCAATATTTCTGGCCTTAAATTGTCTGAATAAACTGAAGGCCAGGTTGGATGGCACACACAAACATATGCTGTTGTTTTGGGGGTAGCATAGGCAAGTTACTGTTATGGCACAAACAAGAGTCCACTGCTCTTTGTGGGGTGGACAAAGCTCAGTTGCTCTTATGTCACTAACAAGCATAGGCTGTTCTTTTCGTGGGGTGCAAAGATAAGTTACAGCTATGGAAGAAAAATTGGTATGATATTCTTGTTACTCTCCTTGTTCTGCATCCTACCTGTTGTTTGATATTAGGAAGGGTTGTGAAGTCAGTAACTATAATGTGTATCATTACTTTCTAACTTCTCTCTTTAATGATTTACCAGTACAAAGGTATGGTGCTAAACTGAGTGCATGAGGTTTTAGCTTGCCCACTAAACTGAGATCTAGATCATATAGCTGTGCCAGTGGGGAGTCTTATTGGGGACCAGGAGAGCAAGAGAGCGACCAGCCCCAGACTGACTGTGATCTCTGTGTGCTCTTAAGGGAAATTGCACTTTACTGTGAGTATTTATTATACTTTCCTCATATATGAGACCCCCTCTCTGGTGTTAGTGGTGAGGATTGAGGCTCCTTGATTGCTGGGCCAGGGCATGGGCATCACATATTAATTGTTTGGCAGTGGTGGGATATCCACATCACACATTAATTAGTTGGCAAATACTAATTGGCTTGTAGTGGTGTGGGTAGAGTGAATCCTGTAGCTTGTGTACAGTGAGCTTTGAAGATGTTTTGTACTCTAAAACAGCAACACAGTGAATACTCAGAGTTCAGATCACAATTGTTTTATTTCTTTTGTTAGCTTAGTTAGTCAGGGTGAGCAGGAAGCATGCCAGCAGAGGAGTATGGAAAGCTGACAAGGAGCCAGCTGGCGGAGATGTGCATGGAAACCTGACTTATGCAGACCTGATTGCAGCTTTGGTTACAGCTGCATCAGAAAATAGTAACCAGGAGGACAATCAGACTGGCAGTGCAGATATAATACCCACAGAGAATGGACAGCTTTCTGCAGTGGACTTAAAAATCCAGCAGGAGCTAAAGAGACTTGAGTTGGAGGCCAGACTTGTGGAATTAGAAGCAGTTGAGAGACTGAGGAATCTAGAGAGTGAGGAGAATGAGAAACTGCTACACCTAGAAGCTGAGGAAAAAGAGAGGCAGAGGCAGCATGAGAAGGAGATGCTGACTTTTTGCCAGAGTCATGGAGGTAATGGGGAAGTGAGTAACTGGACTCCAGAAGCACAAAAGGTCAATACATTTCTTCTGCAGTTTAAAGAGGGGGCTACTTTTGAAAGTTTCATTCATATGTTTGAGAGGGTATGTAAACAGTATGAAGTTGACCAAGGGCTCTAGGTATGGTTTCTGACCACCTTACTCCATGGTAAAGCTGTAACTGTATTATCTAAAATGTCTGACGTTCTGTGAGCATAGATGCAAGACAGATAAAAGTGTTTAAATACGTTGCTGAATTGAGCACTTATGTCCATACTTGGGTGAGTGGATGTCAGGTCACTACTTTTGAAGGACTGACAGATTCTGGTGTGGGAACAAGCCCTTAACACGTTGCCTGAGGACATGAGGACCTGGTTAGCTGATAGACAATGTGCTACTTCAGATGAGTTGTGGAAAAAGGGAGACCTATACCTGGCAAGCAGGGCAGTCCTCCACAGGAAGGGGACCCCCAGTACTGCTCATGGGACTAAAGGAACCCATGGTGGGCAGCACAGACTGCCCCAACAGAATCTGCCAGTAGCAGGGGAAGCCACTAGTCCAGGAACATATCCAGGAGCTATTGTTAAATGTTTTGAATGCAACCAGTGGGGCCATGTGGCATACAGGTGTCCACAGAGGCAAGGTGGGGAACAAATGGTGAGGGAGCCAGTAAGTGGGAAAGTCAAAATGCCAATAGTAGGTTGTCTTGAGACAACAGGGGTACCAAACTACCATCCTGTAGATGTCCTGATAGGGAAGGATTTGGATGAGGCAGTACCATGTGCTTATGCAGTTACATGCAGTCAGGCTAGGAGACAAGCATGTGGGTCTGGTAACCTGGGGAAGACCCGTACAGACTGCATACTTGCAGCCAAGACTGCTGACATGATTACTTCAGGGAGGCTGCTATTCTGTAGCAGTGAGGCTGAATGTGAGCCACAGCTGTTTGTGGGTACTAATGGTCCCTTGGACAGAGTGACTGCAAAGCCTGAGATGAGTAGTAGTACCCAGGCTGAAAGTAAGGCATCACTGTCAGAGGATGCCAGACTTCCTGTGGAAGGGAAGCTGTGAAGGGTTACAAGGGGAGAGATGAGACATGCTCAGCTTTCAGACCCTACATTGCAAGGCCTGAGGCAGGTAACTAGGGAGGCACCTGATTCTCAAGGAAAAGGGGAATATGTATACTGGGACAAGGGGTTACTATACAGAGAGTGCCTCCCCCCTGAGGGAGGGCTAGAAGGTGAGAGAGTACAGCAGTTGATAGTGCCTAGAGCCTACTGTCTGGCACTTCTAGCCATAGCCCATGGTATTCTCTTTGCAAGTCATATGGGCATAAAACATACAAAAAGGCATATTATGCAGAACTTCTATTGGCTTGGAATTCTCAGAGATGTAACAGGGTACTGCAGGACCTGTCAGCAGTGTCAAAAGGTAGGCAAGGCAGGAGACAAGGTGAGAGATCCTTTGGTGCCTTTGCTTGTGATTGAGAAGCCATTTTAGAGGTTAGCTATAGATATTGTGGGTCCTTTGAGTACTCCAAGTTCCACAGAGGGAAAGTATATCCTAGTGGTAGTGGATTATGCTACAAAATACCCTGAAGCAGTGGCTTTGTCCTCCATTGAGGCAGAGAAGGTGGCAAATGCTTTGTTAGAGATTTTCAGCAGGGTAGGTTTCCCAAAAGAAATACTGACTGACAGAGGTGCCATTTTCATGTCAGACCTGTTGGCTTGTCTGTGGAAGTCCTGCGGGGTGAAGCACATGAAGACCACCCCCTACTATCCCCAGACTAATGGTCTTGTTGAGAGGTTAAACTCTACAATCAACTCTGTGCTATGGGCATTTGCAGATCAGTTTGAGAGGAAGTGGGACAAATATTTGCCCAATCTACTGTTTGCTTAAAGAGAAGTTCCCCAGGAATCCACAGGTTTTTCACCATTTGAGTTGCTGTATGGGCATAGGGTGTGGGGGCCTCTAGATTTAATTTGAGATGAGTGGGAAGGTGAGTGTGAGTCTCACAAGGAGTCTGTTGTGGCATACATCCTAAACCTCAGGACAAGCCTCAGGGAACTCATGGGCTTGGCCCATGAGAACCTGGCAGAAGCCCAACAACAGAAAAAGGTGCAGTATGACAGGAATACTCGAGCTAGAGAGTATGCTGTGGGGCAGAAGGTAATGGTTCTCATTCCTGTGAGACACAATAAACTACAAGCAGCTTGGGAGGGACCCTACAAGGTGGTAAGAAAGGTAAGTGATGTTAATTACATGGTAGAACTGCTAGACAGACAGCAGGGGCACAAACTGTACCATGTTAACATGATGAAAACTTACCATGATAGGGAGGCCCTTGTGCTGAGCATTTGCAGTGGATTGCAGGTGGAGTCTGAGGGAGATCTGGGGACTGATCTCCTCAGTGAGGCTCTGGCTGACACCTCAGTGGAAGGGGTAGCAATGACCCAGCAGCTATCTCCTACCCAGGTTTGAGAAATCTGAGCAGTGTTGCAGGAGTTTGGGGACATTTTCACTGGGAAACCGGGGAGTACCCACTTGGAGCAGCACCACGTGGATACAGGACCCCAAAGGCCTATTAGGCAGGCCCCTTATAGAGTGCCTGAGAGAGTCAAACAGACTCTGTGGGGGGAGGTACAGGAAATGTTGGAAATAGAGGTGATTCAAGAGTCCAACAGTCCCTGGGCCTCCCCGGTGGTGCTGGTGCAAAAGAAGGATGGCAGCACCAGGTTCTGTGTGGACTGCAAGGAATTAAATAGTCACACCGAGACAGATGCTTACCCCATGCCTAGGACAGATGATGCCCTAGAGCAGCTGGGTGGGGCTAAGTATCTTACAACCATTGATCTTACCAAGGTTTACTGGTGGGTGTACTTGACTCCCAGTGCTAGAGAGAAGTCAGCCTTTGTGACTCCTTTTGCCTTGTATGAGTTCACAAAGATGCCCTTTTGGATGAAGAATGCCCCAGCCACTTTCCTGAGACTGGTAGATCATATCCTAGCAGGAGCAGGAGGGTTTGCCCTTGCTTACCTTGATGATATTGCCATCTACATCCATTCCTGGCCAGAGCACCTTCAGCATGCCAGGGAGGTGTTGGGCAGACTACAGAGGGCAGGGTTGACTATTAAGCTGATCAAATGTCAGGTGGGTATAGCAGAGGTCTCCTACCCAGGACATAGAGTGGGGAGTGATAGGATAAGGCCAGAACCTACCAAAATGGAAGTCATTCAGGCATGGCCTGCACCTGTTACTAAAAAGCAGGTGAGGGCATTTTTAGGGACAGCAGGGTACTACAGAAAGTTTGTCCCCGGTTATAGTACCATAGCTGCTCTTCTCACAGTCCTGACAAGGAAAAACAGGCCAGATAAGGCAGTGTGGACCCTAGCATGTGAGCATGCATTCCAGAAGCTTAAAGAAGCTTTGGGAGGACCCCTTGTGTTAGCCAGTCAAGATTACAGCAAAGAATATGTTGTGCAGGTGGATGCTTCATACCATGGGGTGAGGACTGTACTTAGCCAGATTTCTTCAGAGTGAGAAGAGCACCCAGTGGTTTTTCTTAGTTATAGGCTCCAACCCAGGGAGGAATGCTATGCAACTGTAGAAAAGGAATGTCTAGCCATAGTGTGGGCACTGCAGAAACTTTAGCCTTATCTGTATGGAAGGAAATTCACTGTAATGACAGATCACAACCCCCTAACATGGTTAAACAGAGCCAGCCAGCAAAAGGCCAAGTTGCTAAGATGTAGCCTGAGGTTGCAAGCATATGATATGTCAGTGCAGCACAGCAGCAGGATTAGCAATGCCAACGCAGATGGGCTCTCAAGACTGGGAACAGGGTAAGGTATACTGAGATAGACGTAACTCTCTCAAGCAGCATTACTCAAGGGTCACTGGAAAAAACAGCTTGAGTTCTCTGTGGGGAGGAAGTGTGAAAACTGGTAGAGATGGGTGAAGGATGCCAGCCTAGTCAAATAGAATTTGGTACATAATTCTGTCATTTGTCAATATAACTGTTGAAATACAGGCTTGTTTTCTTAAATGAAAGAATATGTTGTGAAATGTTGAACTTAAAACAATGTAGCAACATTGCCCTTTGCTGTAAAGAAAGCTAAGTCAAACATTTCTTATCTGTTCTTTGAAGTTTAAATTATTTCATGTGTGTCCCTTTGAAGTTAGAATTTGGAGTCGATGAGTCTGGAGTGAAGCATCCTGCCTATTGTTTTAACTTAAGGAATAATTACTAGAGTTTATATGTGGAATGTCTTTTATGGCTGTAGTTTCCTGCAGGTGAAAAATAACAATTTTGTAGTATATATTAGCCTGAGAACACCAGGAAAGTGTGAAATGATGTAATGGGAATCAGGACTGAAAATAGCAATTTAAACAGAGAGAATCAGAAGGCATTAAGCATGGTTGTCTTAATCATCTAACTCACAGCACTGTCTTTCTCATATGTAAGTTATCTTAGACTTGTGTTTTCTTTTAGAAATAGCTAGAAAGTAGAAAGATTAGACTAAATTTATTTCTGTGATGTCAGAACTGTACTACTGAGTTATTTTAAGTATTTCTGTGTGATCTCTGAACTCTTGACTAGCACTGTGTAGTAAGAAGCATTATCTTGTGTTTTTATTATTTATTATTAAATATCTTAAAACTGTGGCTTCAACTGTGGCTGTTTTGTGTAGAGATAATTTAAGCTCTTAAGAGTACTTGCATGCCTTTGGTAAAATTGTACAAAGCCACTCTGATAGCTTTAGCCCTGGGCTATACTACCAATTGGATAATAATATTGCACAGTAATAATTGGACATCCTTTTAAGGGCCTTTGAGTAGCTGATAAGTATTAGTGGGTGGTGGCAAGTGGAACTACCATATAATCTGGGAGAAAGGGGCACAGCTGGAGAAACTGTGCCAGCCTTCCCCATGAGTGTCTGTGTGGTTGTATAAACTCTTCTCAAAGTGGATGTGTGTGCGTGTGTGTTTGTGTGTGTGTGTGTGTGTGTGTGTGTGTGTGTGTGTGTGTGTGTGTGTGTGTGTGTGTGTATCAGCAACTTGGGCAGGGACATGAAGCACTGGTTGGACTGAGAAGATGCTAAATGTTTTAGCTTGCCCACTAAGCTGAGATCTGGACACTATAGCTGTGCTAATGGGGAGTCTTATTGAGAACCTGGAGAGCAAGGGAGCGACCAGCCCCGGACTGACTGTGATCTCTGTGTGCTCTTAAGGGAAATTGCACTTTACTTGTGTATTTGTTATCCTTTCCTCATATATGAGATGCCATTTCTGGTGTTAGTGGTGATGATTGAGGCTCCTTGATTGCTGGGCCAGGGCACGGGTGTCAGAACTTGATTACCAAACCAATTTAAGAAATACAAGGATATTCCATAATATTATTAAAGAATACACTCTAGGTTCAAGACTTACCTCACAAATGCAGCAGTTGACACAGTTTTAGTTCAGGGCTGACTCTGTCTGATGCAAGCAGTACACAGCCAATACATAGGGATGTAAAGATTGTGTGAGGTGCCTGGCATCAATTTTACTATATGTAGTGAGTAGGAGAAAGGTATTAGGCACCTAGGTGGTCAGTGAATGTAATATACATTGTCTCTTAGAAAAAGCAACGGCATACTGAGCATGCCTTTGTCTGCCTCCAGCCACAGCAGCTGGCAGTTCCCCTTTTGAGTCCTCTCCTCAGAACTAAGGGGAAGATATATGTGCTCACTGGCATGTATGAGAATAGTAGCAAGGAATTGGGTGGAGGATCCTGGATGCTAATGCCTGTGAAACACCCATCATGTCCCCAGTTGGTCTTTGAAAGTTACCAGTAGCTAATATTCTAAGGGTTACACATACCTTAGTTTCAACTGGGATGTTTCTCCTCTGTTGGCTCTGGCTCTGAGGTGAGGGTGGCAGAGCTCACAGAATTCTTGTAATGTGTCCCTATCCACTCAGTAGAGCTCTACAATTTCCAAGTCATAGAGCATCTGAAAAGTTACCCTGGGCCTGAACACTCTTCTCCTTCTCAGCCTAGGCCTATTGTCACCAGCACCAACAGCATTGGCTTCAGCCTCTAGCACATACATATGGAATAAAGCTGAAGCAGCCCCTAGCATTGTGTCCCTTTAAAATTTCCTTGTTTCTACTCCAATGGTATTGAAGTATTCAGGAAAAATCGGAATGGAGGCTACATGGATGCTTAATAGCTTGTTGAATAGCTCCAGCTTGCTGAAAATCACCTGCTTATGTTGTAATTAGCATGTCTGAAACACACCTGCTGCTTAACTGAGTATGTCAACTCCATTGCTGCTCATTAGTGTGCAGTGTACACCTACGCATAATTAAGTAAACACAGACAATATTATTACTGTCCTCAATTCACACGGTATCATGCAAACATGGACCATAAAAAAATATTTAAAGTTTGCACACCCTGTATTAGAACCCATGACCATCTATACTCTAGCCCTACACATACATGTTCTGCCAGAGGAATAGTTACATACCAAGCCTAGAGCAACCTGCCATTCATTCCTCCATTTCCTGATTGTGCTAAGTGCTGCATCCTGCAAACAATGGCAAAAATAATTAAAAAGTAACTTAGAGCAGATAGAGATGACACATTTTAACAAAAAGTAAAGACACACACCCTGATGTCATCATTCGCTGTTGC
This sequence comes from Protopterus annectens, assembly GCF_019279795.1. Classification (NCBI taxonomy): domain Eukaryota; kingdom Metazoa; phylum Chordata; order Ceratodontiformes; family Protopteridae; genus Protopterus; species Protopterus annectens. The sequence goes on along the minus strand of NC_056746.1, from coordinate 1,023,001,630 downwards.
CATCCATTGAAAACAAACACTGTGTAAGTGCCTACATGAAGTGAACATCCCTACACAGTTACAATTTTTTGTGATTCAACAACTCTAATGAGTTTTGACCTCATCTGCATCTTCACCATGCTGACAGCCTTGAATCTGTATGGTTGGTAACCATGTAGGCAGGGAAACTGAAGGGGAGCCCAGTGTTGTAAACACAAGGGAGGGTATTACTTTGCTATATATCTGCACAGAGGAATATGTTTTTTGATAAAATCTGGCTGTATTCCATCAGCTACATACTGCATATGCTTACATGTCAGTATGACTAGTCTGTTTAATGGGATTTACACTTTTAGCTGTCTACATCAGTTACAAGTATATTCATTATTTGTAGGTGGGAGAGTGAATCAGCATTTATGTCATGGCATTTAAAAAGGATTGTTGCTTTTGTTACTCTACTTTTGTAGCATCTACCCTGTCTAATAATTGAATAATTTGTCTGCTATTACATGTTAAGATCAGTTTTGTATTAATCTAATAACTTTTACTTACTCTTTTTTCTGTGTAGACTCCTTTCCATGGCTGTATTCCAAAAGATTTTGAATATACAGGCAACGCGAGCATGGAGTCTACATGGTAGCATTACAGCTTGTTGAATCACTCCACCATGTTGGTTTGCTTCATTAACATGCAATTCATCTACTCATGCTGTAATTTGCATGCCAACAGAATTTACCATGTCTGCATGTGAGTGCACACTGCTATATGGAGTATATTGAATCTAAAACTTGTTGCGGCCATGTACTCATCTCACTGCAGTGTGCACATGGTGAAAAATAACTGTGTAGGATTTATTGAATCCCCTTTGTCTAGCACTTAGTGCAGATGAGTAAGGCTATGAACTGTTAAAGGACTACTTTTTGTAGTACAGGATTTGAGTCCCTCAGCTTTTATCTGTCTTCTCAGTGACATTTAACAAGATACTTCACTGCACAGTACTCCTGGACTCCACCTGTAAAGGGACACTTGTGTCCAGTGGGCTGTCCAAGGCTGTTGGCAAATGAGTTACACATTTGTCTTTTCAATTCCTGCACCCTTCACAAGGTTGCTAATTAGTGCTTCACTATATTCTATTTGATTATGAATCCCTGCTCATGTCTTGTAGTTTATTGAGTTGCCAGGTGCAATTTTATTAAATGTGGAGTTCAAAGGAAAATAAGTTTACTCTTTCAGATGCTGTCTGTGTTCAGTGTCAAACTATTTTGGTTTGCTTTGTTTAGAAATAGCTTTGTGTTTTTTTCTGTAAAATTTGATATTAAAGTTTTAAAGGAAGTACAAATCTCTGTGATAACTGTAAAAGCAAATAAGAAAGTAGTAGAATACAGTGACAGGTTTGAACAGTGTTTATGGTAATTGGATAGAGACAGCCAAGTAGTGGGATATTGGCATGGCTGGCAGGGGCCCGATTCATTAACATACAGAGGGCTGCATCTGTCCATGATATGGCTGTTTTCACTCTGGAGGTGTATTCCATGACAATACAACATTATTAACCATTCAAGTAGGTCAGGCCTGTGCTGAGTGATGTCAGATGGGATAGCTATTGATGAAAAAGAAGCCATTGAGAGGTCAACAATGAGGTGTAGTGCAAGGATGTCAGTCCCTACCCCAAAAATATAATATCCTGTATGTAGTAATATTTCTGATTTCTGGATGATTTGTGGGTTGTTGCAGCATTTATATTATCTTTAATTGCCTTGATTTATTCATTGAACTGAAGTGTGAATTAATTCAATAATAGGCCTAGATTGTATAATATAGCCTACACATGTTGTATTTTAGTAGACTAAACATGTTGCATTTTTGTAATATTTATTTTTACAGTACCTTCTTTACAGTCTTCAGCAACTGCAAAGGAGTTGACCTGTCAGGTCCTACAGTCTACATTATTTAGAGTAGTCATTGTTGTATAATACTGTCATAGTCTTCTCTACAAGATCAGATTGTAAAGTATTTCAGCATTTAATTAAAAGCTATTACTCTGATGGTTAACACGGAGGGCTAATGCACTGCTTTATTAATGAATTGCTTCCTGTGCCAAAAGGGGCAGGTTTGAATCTTTCTGCCTTCATTACCACTTAACATTTCCAGTTGTTCCAAAGCACTGTCTGGTTATTTTGGGATAGGCCAGAGCTGCTGTTAGGCACCCACGGGGGCCTCTAAATTTCTTGCTACAGGTCAAGGCCCCTACTACAGTGCAGTTATCGAGACTCATCAAGCAGGTATTAAGGTTTCAGCAGTAAAAAATCTCAGTTAAGAAATTGCAGTTTGTGTTTGTACTTTTTCCCTTGTACTTCTGACTCAAGAGGTGACATTGGCAAAAGCTGCAATCCATCAGGTCCGCTTTAGGACCTGATTGGCTGCAACTTGAAAAGTGTTTTTCTTTTTTAAACTGATGACATTGATGTGAAGAAAAGACCTGACTGGTCTACATGAGCTTGCAGTACTTTTGCATCCAAGGAGATTTGCATTCAGAAAGGCACATGCTGCAAGCTTTGCTTTATTAGTGTTTTACATGTCGTTTCAAATTTGTGGTTGAGGAGAGTGCTCAGGGGATTAGGAAAGCCCTTCTTACTAGGAACTTTTTTAACTATGCTTTTAACTTTTAAGTGCAAAGTAATTTACTCAAAAGAAAAAAAGATGTCCTTTTCAAGACAACAGAAAGCCCTTGTGGAAAAAAGTCAGTCTGTCATCAGGGTAAGCATCATACTTGTCAGCTCTTCCGATTTTCACAGAACATCCAAATTTTTGACTCATATTTTTGGTCTTTTCATCATAAAATTTGTAGTTTTCTGGATTTTTGTGGCAAATCAGTGAGGACTGAATTCACTAAATAAAGACAGGCATTTGAGTTTCAAACTTCATATCCTTCAGAAAATGCATAACACAAGACCTTTTATTCTAGCAACTTTTTTAAGTTTATAAGAGCAACATTTAAAATGTGTCCCTATTTTTGGTGCTTTGTCCCCTCATTATCTTTGGCTTTGTCTGGATTTTTTGTGACAAGAGGTTGAGAGCTGTGGTGAGCATGACTGGCCAGGTTAGCCAGTGGTTCTGTCAGGAAACAAGTTTACATAAGCAGAAGTTTAATAAACACTGGCTTGTTAGCAGTAATACAGGCAAGTACCATCTAACAAGCAAACAGTAAAACTGACAGAATTACTATGAAGAGAGCAGTTGGGCAAAGACGGAAATCACATATCACACTCATGTTGTGTGTTATCCAGAAATCTGATCTGGTTTAGAGTGGGGGGGTGTACTGAAATAAAGACGCATCAGTAAATATATGAATAAAATAAAGCACATGCTAGTGTTGGTGATTTGTAAGGAAACATATGAAGGAGCAGGCTGGTAGGGAATGAGCAAGTGACAGGAGGAAGGCTCAAGCATCTTTTCAAAATATTTTAGCTTATTGTGACATTCGTGAAGAGCCTTGTGCTTCTCATATTAAGTGGCAGCGCATCATAGATTTTTAGGGATACAGATTAAAAAGCTTAGCCTGCCGAAGAGAGTGAACTGGGAGCCTGAAGAGTAAAAGAAAATGTGTGATCTAAATTATAGCATGAAAGTCAAAACACAGTTTTGAGGCTAGCTGGGTGAAATAGTGGTTGTATTACAACCATATATGGCTTTAGGCACCAGCAAACCCTGCTGTCATGGGGGGAGTGGGGTGCCCAACCATAGCAAGTTTATCTTATTTTGATATTTTGTACCATGTCAGTAAAACCAACAAAAGCTCATACAGCAATCTTGTGTACGTAATAAATCAGGTGGGTAACAGTAACTCTTATTTATATTGCCTTTAAAACTGAAAGATACCTCTAGTTATAGTAACAGTATTTTGTCAAATAACAGGCTTCACAATTTAATCAAATATTTTACCATTGATGCAGTGCCCTTGTCTTAATTAAATCTTTCTGGTGAACATTTTCTCCACCAAAACTAACATAATAGCCAGCTTTAGGCACCTGCAATACTCATGGCTGCAGGGTGTCACCTTTAATCATACTTGACTGTGTGGGGGCTAGGGTTACCACCTATCCCACTTTGCAAGGGACAGTCCCTCTTTGGGAAGTTGTGTCCTGACAAAAAATATTAAAAATAGCAAATGTCCTGAGATTGTAGGACATAATTATGTCCTATATTTTACGTAATAGTTGCATAAAACAGTTATTCTGTATCTAAAATACCTAAATGTTATACAAAACAGAATAAGCAACTAAAATGCTACAAGAATAAGCTATTATTTAGGCAAAAAAGTTAAGTTACATCCTTTGTACTAAATGTGGGTATGTGTCAGCCTGTAAAATCTGATGTTTGTCCCAAAACTGTCCCCCTTTGGCCATTTGAAAAGGTGGCAACCCTAGTGGGAGCCCTTTTAATCATCCTTGACTGTGTGTTGGCATTCATCCCTTCCTCCAAAGACAGCCATCTGTATACAAGCCTGACGTACACACACACACACACACACACACACACACACACACACACACACACACACACACACACATGCACAATCTGAGAAAAGGAATAAAAAAGTAAAGTACATTGTGTGAGGTGTCCAAGATGGGGAAACAGAGGGGAGCACTGGAGGGCAGTGTGGAAGGGGGGATAAGAAACAAAAGTCAGTGCCTAGGGTAAAATTAAGTCCAGCCCTGTACATATAGATGTCAGTAACTGTAAATATCCTTTTGTGAGATGGACCAACATAGTGTGGCACAAGGCCTATCAGAATGTAAGAACATTATAACTACAGGTCATTATGTCCGTACTACTCCTAAAACTTTGCAGCATGAACAAAAAGGTTGCTTAGGGAGGGTGATGGTGACAGAGTGATACTTAGACTGGAATTGCCGAGGGGCCCTCCCAACTTAGCATTTGCTTGGGACCCCCAAAATGATAACACCGGCCCTGGGTAGGCTTTTTAATTGTCTCCAAGGCTGCATCCCTAGAAACTATGAACCTGATGTTATTGTTTACCAGCCATTCCCTATTGCACAGCTGTACTTGTTCAGGAAATGTTATAGCAATATCGCCAGCACAACATTTTTTAATATTACATTTATTCTTCAAGGGCAGCAGGCACTATTTTTTGTACATGAATCACTGAAATTCAAAGTTGTTTGCTAACAGCAATCTCTGCATTAGTAATAGTTCTTTTTAATTTGGAATTATTCAGATGACTTTTCCTTCTGCAGAGATTGAACATATAGACCGATATTGGTGGATTATAATGATAGCAGTTTGAGTGGCCTTTTATTGCTTACTGGAAAAATGTTCAAAACTACACATTTAAAACACTACAGCAAATGTTGCTCTATCAAACAAGGAATAAAATTTAATACAATGAGGAAGGTGAATCAAAGAACAAATGCAATTATGCATAATCATAAAAACTTGTGCAGGGACTCCTTAGTTTAAAAACAGCCTGTGGCACAAAGTACACTTAGTCCACCACTGGCCTGATGCATTTTTAATGAATGTGAGTTACAAGGCAAGAGAAATTTACTGTTGCTCATGCTAAGTCTTTTTTCTGTACTAGACTATTTTGTTTAACAAATAGTCATAAGTGCCTATAATATAAAATGCACACACACACACACACACACACACACACACACACACACACACACACACACACACACACACACACACACACACACACACACACAGTATATGCAAATGTTCCACAAGACACACTACTCAGAAAAAAACAAAAAGAAGGCAGGCAGTAGTAGTTTTAACTGTTTATATAGAAAAATAAGCACTTTCGTAAAGTAAAATACACTCAACTCCATCAGATAAACATTAAAATAGTACAGACCATTTTATACAAAATTAAAATAAAGTCACATGTTTAATTCCCTCACTTCTCCACCTATCAACTAATTGCAACCAATTAATTATTTAAAGTTGTACTTTCCATTATGTTACGGAAGATAGATTGTGTTGATTGCATTCATAACACAAACTAACTTTACACAAGCATTTGATATCTTTCGACCACAGTTGATTATATTATATATATTTATGTAAACTCAAAGGAACTGGAAAATAAAAGGTAGGTAATAGTTACCATGTTTCCTACTTATTCTTAATGTTTAAGACTTCTCAAACACACACACAGTATATCATTTATTATACAAAGACCCCCCCATTAATATTCCAAAATGTGCATGCTGATTGGTCAATGTGCACATTGTAAATCAGAGTTATAGTAATGGAAAAAGGTCTGGTCGCCCAGAATTTTTCCATTAGTACAACTCTTTCTTTTTTTTTACAGCAATGGAGAACGCAAGATCTCCTTTGCTTTTTACAACCTGTCTCGCTATGTTAAACACATTTAACATAGTGAGACACTTTAAAAAGCAACGGAGATCTTGCTTTCTCCGTTGCTTTTTTTAAAGCTGTCTCACTATGTTAAACTCGTTTAACACAGCGAGACAGGTTGTAAAAATCAACAGAGATCCTGCTTTCTCCATTGCTTTTGCCCACAGCTCTGATGTACTGTGTAAGTATATGCATGCGCAGTACATCAGAACTGCCACAGAATACTAGACAGCTGTGGAAGGGCAGCAAGGAGGCATTATACAATGTCACTATTTAAGAAAAGTAATTATTTGTTTTCTTAAATAATGTCATTGTATAATAGCAATAACCCACTTCTGGGTGTGGCTATTGCTGGATTTCCCCACGGTTGTCTTTGTTTGGCCACTCGGGCTTCACCCTTGTGACCAAACCACACCAAGCGTGGGTAAATCCAGCATTACCCACACCCAGGCATGGGTTATTGCTATATTATAGAATGTTAGGTCAATAACATTCAAAAACATGGATACTGACTGGCCAGCCTGACCAGCATGGCTGTTGCACTGTTGTACATACCAACAGAAAAAGGTTTGGTCACCCAGACTTTCTTCCATTAATATATGCTTTGTTCCATTAATATATACTGAGGTGTTGCAGTCTTCTTGAGCTAAGTGGTCAAGAGGTATGTATGGAGGCAGAGAAAATACAAGGAAAAATCAGGAACATTATGCAAAACTGAAGAAACATACCTGATTTTCCTTGTATTTATGCCCTGTTTCTTGTACCTCTAAATTGTCCAGATTTCATAGTTTTTTTTTTTTCAAAAACAAAATAAATAAGTAAATAAATAAGAAGCAACAGAGATCTTCTTTTCTCCATTGCTTGCTTCCCAAAGTGCAGATGTACTGCATAATCGTGGGAACATAAGTTCCATACGCATGCACAGTACATCAACAAAGTGGCAGAATATGGAAACAATGCAGAAGAACAACACGGCACTGCTACAAAAAGACATTATTTAACAAAAGTAAGTAATTTCTTTCTTAAATAATGTCATCATATAATAGCAGAAAATGACTACTGGGTGTGATATATTAAAGATTTTCCCATGGTTGCCCTGCACCAGTCATAGGTTCATAGGTAGGTACTAGGTTATTGGCCCTAGGGCCTATATAAGCCTAGCCAAAGGTACCCTGGTTTTCGCCACCCAAGAAAATTATTTTCCTGTGCCCCTGTTGAGCAGAGCCACAGAAGTGATCCCCAGGGTGAATTTCCTATTTCCCATCCAATCATCAAGATTTTTCTTGAAGAGCGCTAATGAGGAGCTTTGTTTGATATAGTTAGATAGTTTGTTCCAGTGTATGGGAATTATCTGGGACAGGAATCTATCCCTCCAGCATGTTCTGCTTATTGTGGTGACAAGGTTTACGTCCCTAGACTGTGTAACTCATAGGGATTTGGATTTCTTTAAGTGGAGCATGTTTAATAGCTTTGGGTTTGACATAGCTTTGTGTGTTAGGCAGAGATTGCCTCTGAGTAGGCGATATGCAACAGAGTAAAGCTGCAGTTTTTTGAGACGGTCTGCAAAGGGCATCTGTTTGAGGCCAGTAATCCTCTTTGTGAGGTATTTCTGTGGCCTTTCCAGTTGTTGTGGATGTCTTGTGAGGTACATACCCAAAGGAGCATTGTACTCTATAATGGGTCTAATGAGTGACGAGTAGAGGGGAACAATGACCTTTTGTTTCTTGGATGAGAAACCTTTTGTGATGAGTTGTGCCACATAGAAGGATTTCCTGACTACTGTGGCAATGTGATTATCAAAGGAGAGACTACTGTCCACCTGTGTCCCAAGGTCTCATCACACTTTCAGTGTTAAGTAGACTATCACCTATGTGGTAGTTCATGGGTACTGAGTTTTTACCAAAAGGGATGACAATGCACTTTTTGGCATTGAGCTTGAGGCCATGGCTTTGACACCAGGCATCTGTCTCAGTGATGCCCTTTTGTAGGATGTCCACATCTTTTGGAGTTTTGATTATGGCTCCTAGTTTGCAGTCATCTGTGAACTTCATTAGCCAAAGACCTTCTGTGTTGGCCTGTACATCAGAGAAGTTGATAACAAACAGGAGAGGACCCAGGACTGAACCCTGTGGTACTCCACTTGTCACTCATCTGAAGTTGGATTTGGAGTCTGCTACTTTCACAGTGTGGGTTCTGTCAGTGAGCCAGTTGGCAACCTATCTTGTGACATAGGGATTAATACCTAGTTTAGTGAGTTTATCTATAATTACATAGTGGGTGATGGTGCTGAAAGCCTTGGTGAGATCTAGATAGGCTGTGTGAACCACCTTAACCTCATCTACAACATTGATGACTACTTCAAAGAAGTCTATCAGGTTTAGGAGACATGATCTGCCTTTTACAAACCTGAAATGGGTGGGGTCCAGGGATTGGATATCTCCAATGTCTTTGTTTATGAGTTCCATGATGATACATTCCATAGCCTTGAAGACCAGGCTCATCAGGCTAATGGGGCAGTAGTTCCCGGGGTCCATGGTGGCTCCCCCTTTATGGAGTGGGATAACCATCACTGTGTGCCATTCAGTGGGCACATAGTCTGAGGTGAGGCTATGACTGAACATGATACTTAGGTGGGGTGCCAGTTCATTCTGTAGTTCATGTAGAACACAGCCTGGGATGTCATCAGGTCCCATAGATGCTGTGTTCTTGGCTTTGGATAGCATGTTTTTTACCTGTGCAGCCATGATTACAGGAACTTTGCATCCTTCTGGTATAAAGATGGGCCCTTTAGGGGATGACAGGGGGATAAAATCATCACTGAACCTATCTGCCAGGATGATGGCAATATCAGTTGGCTCTGTATATTTAGTGCCATTGTGCTGTAACTCAGAGCAGATCTGAGTGTTGCCATTGAGATTCATGACATAGCTATAGAATGCTTTGTGGTTGTCTTTAGAGTCAGTGGCAATTTTGTTTTCATAACTAGCTTTGGAGGATTTTATGAGGGATCTCAGCTTCTTACTGCAGCTGACCAGGGAGTTTCTCCAGTCATGGGATTTTACTCTATTTTGCAACAGTTTCTTTCTTCTGTTGTAGAGTTTGTTTATAGCAGGGGACCACCAGATTGGCTTCCTTTTTTTGGAGGATAGCATCTTGGTTCTGTTAGGGATTGCATGATCCATGCACTCGTATAAGTGCTTATAAAGTGAATTTGTGTAGGATTCAGCAGTCATACCTCTATTGTCCATCAGCATGGGTGTCGTGAAGTTTGCCACTTCTGTCTTAAGAAGCATGAATTTGGCTTTGGAGAAATTTTTTTACTGTGGTTTCCCTAATGGGGGGTAAGGGAGGAATGTGGATGTCTAGGGTGATTAGCTTGTGGTCGTATCTGACCAACGAGGAATTGACCTCTGGTGTGGAGCACCAGTTGCCCATGTTGGTAATAACCAGGTCTAGGATATTGCTGCCCCTGGTGGGGGTGTGGATTAGTTGATCCATGGCATTGGAATTTATGAATTCCAGAAAACGTTGAGCACAAGAGTTGGTACACGAGTGTTAGGTTGTACCCTAATATTTCCAGTGTATTAAGAAATGAGGAGTGGGAATCCTGGGGCATGGTGGGGGATCTGTAGCAAGCTACAATTTGGATTGCGGTCTTGCCCAGAGTTAGTTGCAACTGGATAATCTCGGATGCATTATGCTGAGCAACTAGCCTGGAGGTGTGGATATCCTTAATGAATATGGACACACCTCTGCCTTTAGTGTTTCGGCCAGGTTAGGTGGCCGAATGGTGTGGTATGAATTATAGCCTGGTAATGCAGGGGTACTCTCTGGAGCCTCTGTCACTGCACAGATGTCGATGTTCTCCATTTTAAGGAGTGCCTTGAGTGAGTGCATTTTGAGGTTTAGACTTCTAGCATTGAGTAGCAATACCCTCAGATTCTTCTTGCCTGTACCTGTTAGGGTGGTGAATTTGTCATTTGAACCTTGCCTAAAAAAGGCACTATATGGGGTGGCTAGAGCCTTAGCCAGTATCCAGAATCCCAGGGGTGACAGGTGCAGGCCATCTCTGGCAAAGCATCGTGGTTTGTCGATCATGTCATCCCAGGCAGACAGATACTGGATCCCCTTAGAATGACACCAGAAGCTTTGTCCTTGTACTGTGGTATAATTCTGGGTGATGGCAGGATGCTACTCAGGGCTAGGGTCATACCTGCCTGGGCTACAAGATCAGAGAGCTCCTCCATGTCCCTTTTCATGTAGTCCAAGGAGGTACATCTCAGGTCATTCACACCAGCATGGACAATGACAGAGTCATATTTGTACTTGTTGTGGAGTGACCTGAGTGCATGTGTTATGTGGCGGATCCTGGCACCTGACAGGCAGCTGACAGTAACTTTCTCCTTGTTTAGCCTGGTGAGTGGAACATCAGTGTGCCTGACTATAGAGTCACCTATGACTAGCGTGTTGGGTACGTTGTTATGCCTTATGGTTTGTGGTTGAGTGGCACACTGAGTTTGTGGGCTATGTGTCATTTGGGTTGTGTTGGGAGGTGGAGGTTGCTTGTGTTTCTGCTTTGGAGGTCCCTGTTGCTTGGGCAGGTTTTTACTGAGAGCCTCCGTGAATGTAGGTGTGTGTTTTGTGTTTCTATGTGTGTGTTTTGGTGGTGTAGGTTTTGAGGGACTATGTGCTGAGTGTGGTGTGTTGCAAGTGTTTACCTTCTCCTCTTGACTGTCTAGTCCAGTCTTGGGTGAAGAGAGCTTTGCTTCCAGTTTGGCTATTTAAGTGCATCTCTCACAGGTTGTAGTGTTGGGTGGTAGCAGGAGAGGGTTGTCTCTGTACATGAGGCAATTACTGCATTGCCCCAAGATGCCCAGATTCATCAGGTAGACAGGAGAAAACACTGGGAGCTGACCCTTAGACATGCCTGGATAGGTGCTTATTTGTTAAGTACTAGAAACTGTTATCCTCTAGACAGTGAGGAAAGTTGAGTGCTGTAGTAAATTGTAGCTTATTTAGTGCTTACAATAAGTTCTGAACAAGTGCTGAACTCAAAGAAACAGACTTGAGTGCTGAAACAAAAAACTGGCTAGTTCTAAGAAACAAAATTAAGCTAGAAGTCTTCCCTAAGACACAGAAAGGCTTGGGGGCCCAGAAGCCTACAAACAGTCCTGGACCCAACAAATCTATATCCAGACTAGACTACCCACAGGAAAGGCAGGAAACAAACTTAGAAATTTATTTTTTTTTATTTTTTTTTTTTTTTAGTGGAAAGAGAGAAAGGAGTAGCAGAAACTATGGTTAGATATTCAATATACATCACCCACCCATCAGTTGTTGCTATATAATTGCTTGAAATGTTTCAGGAAAACTTGTAGAAAAAGTACAAATTTGTGCATCTGCCAGCTTATATTTCTTTATACAAACATGTTGAATTCAGTCAGTCATTTATATATGTTATTTTTCTTAGTAGTAATGTATAGATTTATATTTTCAGTAACACTCATGAGTGAGACAATTGAAAAGATTATAATGTGCTTTGTAATAGCATGACTACTTAAACATTTTGTTTAAATATACTGCCTTGAGGGGGTACACACTGTTTCTAATTAGTGGTCCAGACTGTTATTTATACATCTGCAGAAAGGTGACAGTTGCATTGTTGTTTGTGAAAATTGTATTCAGTCATCTAAGAAATTCATAGGTAGCAAGTCACCAAACAAATAACTGCAAGCCAAACAAAAGACAAGAGACTCACATGGGACACCAGTCCCACATTCACTCACTGACCCACTACAATCACATACAAAAGATTATGGGCCGGATTCACAAAGGCTTGCACGAAGTTTTAGAGTAGAGTAAGACTCCATGCAGCCAACATGTCCGTCAAGTGATCCAGGAACAGCCGGTAGAGGCGTGCAACTGAGCTCTCCAAACTAGTCCTACATGGACAGGACTGGGATATGCAAATTACCTCAATTGCAGGTGAAAGCATTAGTAGGCAATCCTATGCAAATGAGAGTTATGATAGTGAATCGCAAGTTTACATAGCAAATGAGCACAGTCAGTGGAGTGTAGGAGTAGGATAAGGGGAGTAACAGAGTAGAAGATAGGTGACATCACGAGGGGGGTATGTATGAAAGGAGTGAAGCTCATTGGAGCACAGTGACATGTGTCAGCTTACATTTACATAATAGTGAAAGAGGTGTGTCAACAGGTAGGCAGGTAAAGTCAAGAAATCGAAGGTGTATGCCATGGATAACACCAAAGTTTCTTGCTGAGCATGCATGCGCGTGTGTGTGTGCCAGTAAACCTGAGTAAGACAGTGTGCGTGCGTGTAAGTGTGTGTGCGCGTGTGTATGCTTGAGTAAGCATATGTAAGGCTGTGTGAACAGTGGTAAGTGCGTTTGCACCGGTGTGTGCATGTTCTAACAAGAATAAGCAAGCTTTAGTCTGTGTAAGCATGTCTGCGCATGTGTGAGCTGGTGTGCGCATGTTTGCGCTTGTTTGCACGGCACTGTCCCCTGAGGAAACAGAAAGGGAAAAGGAAGCACAACAAATAGTAGGAAGTTATCCAGAGAGTACTAGCAGAGCTAGCAGGTGAAAACAATCAGAATCAGGCAATTACACAGGCAGCACACTAACCCAGCCCAGCCCAGCACTTAAAACTCAGCAAAAACCATTCCAATATGTTTTTTCTCAGACAGACTGCAACACTGCAGTAAGCTAATAGAAGTGAAAACTGAAAAAGCTTTACTGAGACAAAGACATATTAGGGGCTGCCATTGCTGTCAAAAGGCGACATATGCAACATGCTGAGGGTGGTGACAATGCAAATGCTACTGAGCAACCCACAGTGAGGAGATGGAGAAGAGTGTACAGGCCTCGGGTAACCTACCAGGGTCTACATGAGCTGGAGATAGTGGAGCACTATAGAGTGGACAGAGACCTCATGCAGCAAATTGTTGAGCTGTGCAGGCCACACCTCACACACAGAGCCAACAGAGGGAAACCCATTCCAGTGGAAACCAAGGTATGTGTTGGCCTAAGAATATTAGCAACAGGTACCTTCCAGAGACCAACTGGCGATATGATGGGGATTTCACAGGCATCAGCATCTAGGGTACTGCACCAGTTCCTGAATGCCATGGCAGAACATGTCGGTGATCATTTATATTTTCCCAATTCCCATGAGGTATTGGCCAGCAATATGCATCTCTTCAAGCAAATAGCAGAATACCCTGAGGTAGTGGGTGCAATAGACTGCACGCACATTTGCATCAAAGCACCAGCCGGTGAGCGGGGTAGGCTCTACTATAACCGCAAGGGTTACCCCTCCATCAACTGCCAGGTAGTGTGTGATGCCCAGGGCATAATAATGAATGTGTGTGCTGGCTGCCCTGGACGCTACCATGACTCTCATATCTGGCATCTGACACAGCTGTACTTTGCCATTGGGGACATCCCTCATGGTCACCTAGTGGGGGATGCTGGATATGCACTGGAGCTGTGGCTGATGACACCCATCAGAAATGCACACACACCTGAACATGAACGCCATAATGAGGCACACGCACAAACACGAAATTTAATCGAGCGTGTGTTTGGGCTGCTCAAGTTACAGTTTCAGTGCCTGAACACATCTGGTGGAGCCTTGCAGTACTCACCAAATACATGTATCCAAATAGTCATGGTATGTGCTATGCTACACAATATGATCCTGCAAAGACAGCTGCAGCAGGAGCAGCATAGGGCTGGGCACAACAGCCCCCCAACATTGCCAAGGCCATCACAGGCAGAACGTGACTTGGAGGAGGAACAACCTGAGCTTGCCCCAGTAGGGAGAAGGAGGCATGCCCAGTATGCTTTGGCCTTAGCAAAGAGGCAATGCATAGCATATACACTGGCTCAGTAGGAACCCTGGAAATGATACCTCTCTCTGACTCGCACATATAGTAGAAGTGATGCCTAACTTGACACTACTGGTTAACAAACATGTATAGGGAGTGCAAAATGTGCATCTGACATAGGCAGCCCTGCAGCACCACCTGAGGCATGATTGCTATATGTTAAGCAATATAAAGCACTGCTAAACAGCTCTCACCACTATTTAGTATATGTAAACAAAATTGCACACACTAAGTAGCAGAACTACAGGCAATGTTCAGCAATATTGTGCACTGTCCAGCAATGTTGGGCAACACTGAGCAATGTTGTGCAAGTCTGGTCAAATGTGGGTATAGTTCATCAAAAGCAGATTAACATGTTCATATTTGCTTCACTTTTCTTGAAGCAGTCTGTTCTGGCATGTATGAAAATATGAAGCAGTGCACTATAGTCATAGTATAGAACCACTAAACCATGACAGCATGTCAATGGTCAGCTTGATTATAAAATGTTTATAAGTCAATGCTAAGTATTTCATGGAAACCTTGCAGGCATAGCATAATCCCTGTCAAGTTAAGACACAAAGGTGAGGCCTGCAGTAATAATAGGACCTGATATTCAACACACATATAGTATAAATGTTAATATTGGTAATGTTCACACACATCAACAAATGTAGTGGACCTCAGACAGCAACATACTGCAAGGTCACACTGGGCATGCTCATACACTTGAAAATATGAGACAAATGCCAGGCAACAAAACACTGAAAGTCTGAACTGGGCATGCTCACACACTTAGGGCAAGTTTGAGTACAGCAGTGGGCCACACATATCCCTCAGTTGCATGTGTCAACCCAGGAACCTCACACTATTCACCAATCTGCCATGTGCACACAGTGATATGACAACAGACACAATATAATATAGTGAAATCCTGTCACAATCAAATATGTTATGCAGAAACCTAGGTTGTTCATAGGAAGTGGTAAAGCAAAGAAGAAACAAAACCTGCAATCAGTACCATCACTGAACAATGTGCATCCTGAACATTAGCATAGGTTCAGAGGTTGACACTATGCTATCTGCCCTAGGGTATGTAGAAGCCTAGCCACAGTGTGTTTGTATTTTGCAACCCCGCTAGATCAGTAGACTGTGCCTGTTAATAGTAGGTCACACAAGATATCTCACATATGTTCATTTCATTCTGCCTCTGTCTAGCAAGGGCCCATAGCATATCCCAGGGCTAAACATACGATCACCCATCCACCTGTGAAGAAATCACCTGTAAGTGGTCAGCATGGGTCTGTGCATATGTGGGACTGTGATCACATTCCCGAGTGAGTGGAGCCTCTGTGATGGTAATATGCCCCTCCAGCATGTCCTATTAACATCATTGCTCAAGCACCTGTCCCTGGAGCATGTAGCTGTAAGGGACTTTGATATCCTCATGTGGAGCCTGTCCATCAATGCTGTGATGGACATGGCTTCAAACAAAAGGCACAGACTGCATCCAAGTAGGCAGTAAGCAACTGAGGAGAGCTGGGGTCACCATAGCCAAACTGTGCATACCATCTGTGTGAGTCCCTAGATCCACTTGTTTATGTAAATCTGTGTACATTCCAGTTGCTGCAGGTGTTGGGTAAGGTACATCCGAAATGGGGCATTGCATCCAAGCATGTGCCTGATGACTATAGGGTCACAATGACCCCACCTGATCTGGATGTAAAATCGTATGGGATACGGTTGGCTAAATAGAAGATGTGTCCAACAACATTGGCAACGTGAATGTCAAAGACAAGACTACTAAGTATTCATGTCCCCAAATCACAAATCACACACACTGTATGTGATGTATCATCACCTATGTGGTAATGTGTGTGCATGATGTTACTACCAAAGGTGATGACTATGCATCTAAAGGAAGGTAGCTGTAGGCCATGGCTCTGGCACCAGTCATCCATCTCTGTGAGACCCTTTCTGAGGATGCTTGTGCCAGCTGTGGAGTCAATTATGGCACACAGTTTGCAGTCATCTGCAAACATGGTCATCCATATTCCTCCTGTGTTAGCCAGTATGTATCAGAAATATATACAGAACAAGAGAGGTCCCAGGACTGAGCCCTGTGGGATGCCATGTGTAACTGGTGTATAATCAGACATGGCACCTGCAATACTGACCATGTGTGTGCTATCCATGATCCAGTTATCAATCCATCTTGTGACATATGTGTAGATATTGAATCCAGTGATCTAATGTATAAAGGCCAAGTGGGGTATTGTGTAGAAGTGGTGTGCGAGCTCCAGGTAGGCTGTGTGAACAACCCTGTGTATGTCTATGGACCTGTTAACTGTTTAAAGACATCAAACATTTGCAAGAGGCAAGATATGCCCACAACAAAACCAAATTGTGTAGGATCCAGTGTCTGTAGGTTCACAATGTGTATGTGTATGTGTTCCATGATGATATACTTCATAGAATAGCAGACCAGGATAGTTAGGCATATATTGGGATATTGTCCAGGGTCCCTTGTGGTACCAGAACTGTGGAGCGGGTACACCGTAGCTGTACACCATTCCATGGGTACATATCCTGTAGCAACTGTGATATTGAACAGTGACATAGTGTGAGTGTGAAGTTTGTCATGAATCTCATGTATGCCACAGTCTGGGACACCATCTGGTCCCACTGATGCTATGTTGTCTGCTATGGAGAGGGCAGCACACACATGTTTATCTGTGATGTCAGGGAGGCTACACCTTGTTGTGATGGACATGTGCACTGCAGGGGGGATGGTGGGGAAACATTCCCACTGAACCTGTTGTCCAGGATGTTCGCAATGTCAGTGGGTTCACTGTATCATTTGTAATTATGCAGTAACTCACAGCATATCTGTGAGTTCCCACCCAGGTCCCTGACATAACTAAATAAGGTCTTGTGATTGTCCATAGTGTCTGTTGCAAGTGTCTGTTAGAAGTGGGCCTTAGATGAATCAACAAGTGATCGTAGCTATACCATAGTACTGATCAGAGATGCCTTCCTGATTGTGATTGTGCTCTATAATGTAGTAGCCTCATCCTGTCCCTGTATAGCTCAGTAATGGCCGTGGTCCAGTAGACAGGTCCCCTGCCTTTGGAGGAGTGAGTCTTGTAGTTATCTGGGATAGCATGATCCATGCATTCCAGTAGTTGTCCATAGAATGGGCTTGTAAAGTATGAAGTGGTCTGAGCTGTAATTAACACTGTCCCAGGGTCATTGAGGGATACCACCTCAGTTTGTACAAGTGTGACATTTGCTCATGAGAAGTACGTCACTGAGATCACATAGGATGTGTGTGTGTATGGGATATGTATGTCTAGTGAGATGAATGTATGTTCCGACCTTAACAATGACAGGTATACCTCTGTTGTGGAACATAGAGTCCCCATATGGGTGATGATCAGGTCCCACATGTTTTAACCCCCTGTGGGTGTGGTGACCAGGTCTGCCATAGCATTTGAGTGTAACAATCCTAGCAACTGTTGTGCGAGGGTGTCAGTGCTTGAGTAGTATACCCAGTCAATGTTTGTGTATTTGAAGTCACACAATATAATGGTGTTTGGTGAGACCTTCACATTCCCCAGTGTTCCCAGGAATAACAAGTGTTGTACCCAAGTTTGGGAGTGTGGTCTGTAACAGTCCACAAACTGAAATGCAGTTTTGCCCACTCTCAGTTGCACATGTACATTCCCCAATGCTTTGTGCACTTCTACCAACCTGAAGGTGTGTGTATGAATGATGTATATGGATCCCCCCCCTATTGTTGTTGTACGGTCCGAGTCTTGTGTCTGAAAACCATGGTATGATGTAAAACCTGTTAATGCTGCTGAATTTTTGTGAGCCTGAACCAGGTGTTTGTTACTGCACATATATCGACAGTTTCCATACTGATGTGAGTCCTGAGTGCATGCATTCTGAGGGTTAGACATCAGTTGTTGAGCACCATCACTCTCCATTTCCTGTACACTGTAACATCTATGGCTGTGGTTATGTCTTCTGACCCTCGCTTCAAACAGCCACTATGTGTGTGTCAAGAGCCTAAGGCAGTCTGTGAAAGCCTAAGGGTGACAGGTGCATGGCGTCCATAGCGAATGTACGTGGCATGTTGAGCATGTAATCCCAGGCTGTCAGACACAGGATCCCCTGTGAATGACAACAATATGCTAGGCAACTGTTAAAAGTGATAATTTCATCTGTATACTGTAAGATAGTACTTGGTGAGGGTAAGATGCTACACAAGGTCAGGGTCATATTAGCCTGGGCTACATGATCAGAGAGCTCCTCTATGTCTCTTGTCATGTAGTCCAGGGAGGAACGTCTGAGGGTTTACACACCAGAATGGTCAATGATGGAGCCATATTTGTACTTGCAGTGGACTGACAACAGTGCATGTGTCATGTGGCATATCTTGGCACCCGACACACAGCACAATGTGACCTTCACCTTCTTCAGCCTGGTGAGTGGGATGTCAGTGTGACCGACAATTACAGTCACCTAATACAAGAGTATGAGGTGTGTTGTGTAGGCCTAAGGGCAGTGACTGTGTGGCACAATGACTTTGTGAACTATGTGATATGTGTGTATGGTTATGAGTTAGCAGTTGTTTGTGTGTCTGCTTTGGATGTCTCTGCTGCTTAGGCAGAGTATATTTAGATGCTCCAAGTATGTCTTTGTGTGTCAATGTATATGGTTTGCTGTTGTCATAGGTCCATGTGCGACTGTATTTGTGGTGTGTGTGGTTACCTTCACTACCCGATAGACTGTGCCAGTCATGGCTTGGGAAAGCTCAGCCTCCTGTCTGTCTATACAGTTGCACCTCTCACATATATCTGAGTTTGTTGGTAGGAGGACAGTGTTCCCTGTGTACATAAGGCAGTTGTAACAATGCATCAAAATTCCAATATGCACCAGCTGGACTGGAGAGTACACACGAAACTGACCTTTGGACATGCCAGGATATAATGATGAAATACACTGTCGACTGATCACAAAGGATCAGTAGTGTGTCAAGTGTGTAAAAGAGTATAACAGGGGTTTAGTGTTCAAGTTTGTTGTTGCTGTGGAAAGATAATCTGCAAAGGAGTACAGACAGAAACATTACACCTCCTTCAGCTATGTCAGAAATATTGATGTACAGTCATATATGTCCTGAGTCAGGGTCAACTGTACCTGACTGACAATGTCAACATCCTGTCAGACAGGCCCATATATACATACCCACCTCCCAGTGACAAAAGGCCCTAACATCATACCAGAAGATATCACATGTAGAATGTCTAAACTGATCCCCCCAATGCCAAATGAATCCCATCACATGAATAACATTGTTTCCCCATATGTGTCATAAGTGAACAAAAGGACAAACAGACACTGCACCCGAACAGTTCTTTTGAGCCTCACACTCTCTACAGGATCTTACACCATTGAATGTGTTACAGCAACATGTGGCACACCCCACAAATGTTGGTGCACAACATACCATGGGAACTATGTTCCTATAAGCCTACGAAGTCCGAAATGCTGGTCCATGGAGTCCATCATGATTGCAGTCAGGAACAGAGATATCGTAAACCGACAAACACACAACCCAAACGTCTGTGGTATATTAATGAGCACATCATGTTCCCCAAACCTGCTAGATATATTGCAAGGCAGCCACCCAGGACTTACATCACTGACAGGAGCAACACAAGTCCCACATAGACTTTGAATAGCCCTTTACCAACATCACAGACACATGTTGTATCCACAAAACCTACAATCCGTGCATGAATATGTATTGTCATAGAAAGGAATGGTAATTTGTCCACAGATAGATCACACAAGCTATGAACTGTGTATTCCTCTTCAAGATGTTCACACCTGCTGACCCACAAGGTTCATTCCTGGGATTGCATAACACTAAGTGCACACACATCACCATGTCCAGTCTGATGATGTCAGCAACCTACAAATATAGCATGTGAATAAAAAACACACAGTAAAGCATATAGCATGTTGTGTTACTGCATCTTTCACTAGTATCATAACATAGTTAGGTAGGTGTTTATATCCTGCAATTGCTGATTGTGTGTGTGAAAGAAATTGGCTTTGAGAGGAGTGGCCTTTTTGGAGACTGTGGAAACACATTAGGAGTGGTGAATACCTCTTTGCCAAGTGTGATGATGTCAGCATCCTACAAATAGAGCTTTGGAAATAAATGCTCCCAGTAAAGCAAATAGCGCGTCGTGTTAATGCGTATCTCACTAGTGTCATAACATAGGTAGGGTTTTGAATCCTGTGAATGTGTGTGAGATTGCCTTTGAGAGGAGTGGCCATTTTGGAGACTGTGGAAACACATTAGGAGTGGTGAATACCTCTTTGCCAAGTGTGATGATGTCAGCATCCTACAAACAGAACTTTGGAAATTAATGCTTTCAATGAAGCAAATAGCACGTCGTGTTAATGCGTATCTCACTAGTGTCATAACATAGTTAGGTAGGGGTTTGAATCCTTTAAATGTGTGTGTGTGAGATTGCCTTTGAGAGGAGTGGCCTTTTTGGAGACTGTGGAAACACATTAGGAGTAGTGCATACCTCTTTGCCAAGTGTGATGATGTTAGCATCCTACAAATAGAGCTTTGGAAATAAATGCTCCCAGTAAAGCCAATAGCGTGTCGTGATAATGCATATCTCACTAGTGTCATAATATAATTAGGTAGGTGTTTGAATCTTGCAAATGCTCAATATAAATGTGCGTGTTTGTGAGATTGTCTTTGAGAAGAGTGGCCTTTTTGGAGACTGTGGAAACACATTAGGAGTGGTGAATACCTTTTTGCCAAGTGTGATGATGTCAGCATACTACAAATAGAGCTTTGGAAATAAATGCTCCTAGTAATGCATATAGCGTGCTGTGTTAATGCGTATTTCTCTAGCATCATAACATAGTTAGATAGGGGTTTGAGTCCTACAAACACCAAGTATGTGTGTGATTTCCTTTGAGAGGAGTAGCCATTTTGGAGACTGGGAAAATACATTAAAAGAGGTACATCCCACTTCGGAAAGTCTGATGATGTCAGCATCCTACAAATATTCAAGGAGAAGAAAAACCACCCAGTAATGCATGTAGCACACTGTGTTAATGCATATCTCTCTAGCATCATAACATACTTAGATAGGGGTTTGAGTTCTGCAAACGCCAAGTGTGTGTGTGGGGGGGTGGTATGTGTGTGACTTCTTTTGAGAGGAGTAGCCTTTTTGGAGACTGGGAAAACACATTAAAAGAGGTACATCCCTCTTCGGAAAGTCTGATGATGTCAGCATCCTACAAATATTCAAGCAGAACAAAAGCTACCCAATAATACATATAGCGTGCCATGTTAATGCGTATCTCTCTAGTATCATAGTATAGTTCAGTAGGGGTTTGAGCCCTGCAAATGCTGTGTGTGTGCCACAGGTAGTCAACGCAGTGTGGTTTCTGCTTTTACTACGGTATGACATATGTTTCAAACAGTATGTGCATTGCACACATCAGGTATCTGCGTGTCAAATAAATTTGTGTACATGTGACCTCAATCAGTACATAGATGTGAAGCCTGCATACTACATGAATACATTTGTAACCTTCGACAGATTGTGCCGCTGTTTCTCAGATCATAGGTCACATATGTATGTATGCATCAAGACCGGCCAATGTAGTGATCCGTGGCCAAGGACATCCCTGCCACACACACCCATGACACATACTATAGAGTACTGTGAGTGAGGGTAATTGCCAGGGTATATGTCAGACATGTTCATACACAACAATGACTGGCAATAATGGACAGTCATTATAGGTGTGCACCGGCCCTGTGGATATGCATGCAGGCCCCTAATGTGTTATGTGAAACACTGAGGGACCCCACAATACCTATGGATATGTGGATACCAAGGGACAGATGACATAACATGTGTCTGTACACATTGGTACCCAACATACATGTTCAGGGCTACCACCTATGTGGTACTGTCGGGATAGTATGTATAGTAAATGTGGATGACTATGCCATAGATGGTGTACTGCTATACAGCATGTATTGGACAACAGGTATTTGTCTGTCTGATACCATTGTGTAGGATATGCGTCCCATCCGGGGAATGCAGTGTAGGCCAATGCATGCATTTCCAGATGTTGACGGACATATCCCTAGTGTGTTTGCATGTACCTAAGAGGGCTATATGCAACACAGGTGTGGTCAAAGGAACGTGTGGTGGTCAATACCACTGGTTACTGTTATAGTATAGTACTGGAAGGATCCAACTATTATTGAGTTCCCTACAACTGCGAGTCATTTGTCAGGACATTATCTAATGATTGGTTATAGTCATGCTGTTGAGGTGGTGTATACTGCCAGACTGCAGATCATTGCCAGATATCAACGGTATCACCCACAGCATAGTGCCAACCCATGTCATACACACAGGTGTACCCATGTTAGTACATATCTGTAGTAGAATGCATACTGGCCATCGAAAGATACCATGAGATGTTAACAATTTGTAGAACAGGGTATGTCGTACATCCCACGTGTCCACTATGCACGTACATGCAGACCATGTTCACAAATGTACAACCACTAATTTGTAGTGCACACATCACACACGTACTGTCCACTCACTAACACATGCTGGCAACACTGTACATTTCAGCCAAGTGGCACATGGGTGGACAATACATACTCAGACCTAACACTGGTGTAAACAATGCTACAATGACTATTAGAGCTGTGATGCATAATGCCTGCTCAGATATACCTACAAGGATATCAGTACACTTTCCTGTTGGCAACTTGCTACTATTGCTACACTGCTATAATGTCACCCTGTGCATCAGAACCATGTTAGCCTATTCTTGCATCAATGTGACAGATGACAGGAGGTGGCACAGGTGTCATCATATGTACAGGGTGTGTTGTAGGTTTCAAACAGAGAAAAAATGCAGTTATAGGCACTGTTCTCCAGTAACAATAAAGGTTTTCCTCTTAATAAAATGTGGAAACTCAGTTTCGATAAATTCAAAGTCCAAGTCCAACAGACCACTAGGTAAAACATTTCAAGACACCAATTTATTTGACAAAAAAAAAAAAAACAGATTAAGCGCTTTCATCTCCCATATGGAGACTTCATCAGAATCTGTTACACATACAAATCTTCAGTTTAAATACATCTAAGTAAAACACACTTAATTAATCTTGACTTCTAATAGGCTGGCCATTAATTGACACTAATTAACATTGAGGTAATGCTGAACCAAACCTTTGGTAATTTACACTTGAATATAATACAAAGTTGTAGAGGTTCGTAGGAATTCATGATCTTAACATTTCATAATTTTGTTTACAACTTATATAAGTGTTGTAGAAATTAAATATAAGTAAAATCAGCAAAGAAATTGTGACAGGAAATACTCATTTCTTATTAATACATTAATTTGGTGTATAAATACCAATAAATATATAAAAAATATATAAAAATATATATAAAATGTATATAAAAAATATATATAGTATAAAAATATTGTATGTTAAAACCACATTTATTCTTGCACCTTAAATAGTGTTGAAAAACTATGTTTTAAGGTACACCCTTAATAAAATAAAATATATCATATGTACATGCTCCATAAGGACTGAATCTGAATATTTTATTTATTTATTTATTTGCATAATTGCATAAGTTACAACAGTTGACCATCTATCAATGTCTCTTTGGGTCATCAGCGAGAATCTTAAGGGCTGGGTTGATGGATATGTGGTCATTCAATCCATAATTTCCACATGCATCCAACCTTAACTGCCAAACCATCTCCCTAAATTCCAGTTTGGTTTCCAAATCCCCCCCTCTCACTTGCTTCACCACCTCTTCCAATATCCAAAATTTAAAATCTGCATCTCTACATATCCGGGTATGTCTAAATAAGGCATTGTTGTCATTCATTTTGATAATATCTCTATTGTGTTCATATTAGTAACACAGATATACCACCCCTTTTGTGTAACAACTGTAGTATTTACTACCTATCAATTTCAAATTTATATTTGGTAGTTCCAATTCTTTAGTATCTGCCATAAAAACACATTGTGCACACCTACCACATCTAAAAGTACCATATTTACTACTTGCTCCCTCAAATATATTTTTCAAATTTCTGTTCTTCCTAAAAGCATATCTACATGGTAACTGGAAAACATATGTCTTATTAGGCATTTTACTAAATGCATCGTTGATGCATTTTTAATCCATCTGACACCATTAAAGTGTGTCAAAACCAAACAAGGAAGTCTCTCTTCCTCATCTTTAATAGTACCTGCATTTGCTAGTAGGGGTTTGTATAGTGTATCCAATCTATCTATTACAACTTTTTTGTTAGATTCAATCATGTGGTCAGGATATCCCCTTTCCTTGAACATATTGTGTAGTATTTCCATTTCTTCCATCAGTTCTATTTTGTCAGAAGTCATTCTAGCTACTCTAATCATTTGTCCTTTTATTATATTCATTTTTGAGTGGTAGGGATGGTCACTCTTAAAATGTAAAAAAGAATTCGAGTAACATTCCTTCCGAAAAATTCTGGATTTGAATTTTTTATTTTTTCAATCTTTTGTCAATTTAACATCCAAATAATGTATTTCTTCTGAGTCTGAATCGTAAGTAAACTCAAGAAATTCCATACTCTGATTGATGTGTGTAATAAATTTATTAATTTCATCTACAAAATAAATATATTGTCCAAGAATCTATAATAGCCTACAATATGTTTGTAAAAAGTAGAACTAAAGACAAAATGTTTTTCCCAGAATAACATTATAATGTTTGCGTAAATGGGGGCACAGGCAGATCATCTGTTTGGTGGTATAAATCTCCTTGAAAATAAATGTAGTTATACTTCAAAACAAGTTCCATATTTTCCATAACTAGCTTAAAATCATCAGGTGTAAGAATTTTCATCTCCACTACCATATTTTCAAACCATTCCAACCCAATTTGGTGTGGAATGACCGAAAATAAATCTCTCACATCAATTGTCAAAAAAAAAATACCATCCCTGTACTGGGTGCTACCTATTTTAGATAAAAAATCCCATGAATCTATTAAAATGTGTGGAAATTTCTTATAAAATTCTTTACAAAATTGCAAGCAGTTGTGTTTTAGAACCTTGTGAGGACACAATTGGTCTTAAAGGTGGACTTTCTTTGTCCTTGTGCACCTTAGGTATACCAAATATTGCTGGAATAACTGGTTTTGTTACTCTTAGAAAATTGTATAATTCATTGTCTGTTAGACCTTGTAGTAAATTGTCTTCTAAAATCATGTCTATTTTTCTGTAAGAAATATTCACTTCATTCCTAGATACTAGGCTATACCTACTATCTTTGTCCAGTATATCACATATTCTCTTAGTATAATCCCATGTATCCATCAGCACTATCCCTCCACCTTTATCAGGTTTCATTATCCGCAAATTGACATTGTCACTTAATTGTTGTAGAGCACAAATTTCATTCTTAGTCAAATTGTGTCCTATGGGTAAATGTTTGTTATATCCATCCCTTATTGTACCCATGACACATCTTTCAAAATTTAATATGTCTTGTTGTATTGGGGTGTTAAAAGTACTGGCTTTCTTGAGATTAGTTTTTTTGTATTTAGTATTCCTTTCTTTGAACATGTGAAATAAATTCAACTTCCTAGTAAATAGCCTGATATCTAATAGGATTTCATCAATCACAGTTTTTTTAACTGGGACAAATGTGAAACCTTTTGTAAACAAATTGAAATGTTCGTGTTTTGTAATTATAAATAAAAAAATGTCTTTAGATAAAAACCCAACATTTCTCTCTATATTGTTTATACAATTTTCGTTCTTGAGACATGGTAGTACAAATGTTACTATCTATTGAATCTCCCTGACACCACCCTTCCCCCTCCTCTGTGGTGGTACATAATAATTCCTCGTTGCTACTGCATAAGATGGTTGTTGGTCTAAATTCCTTATCCTTTCGGACCTTCTCGGTCCCTGCTCTTCTAAAGGGTTCCCATTATTGATGGTTTGGTCTCCATACTGGTTATATGTTTGTTTGTATCCCCCATAATGGCCTTGGTGTTCACCATACCCCATTTCTGTTCCCCTGTTGTAACCTCGTTCCTTAAAATTCCTGTTGTCACAAAAGTATGATTTCCCCTCCCTGTATTCATTCAAGTCCCTATCCAGTTTTCTTGTCTTCCTAACATAATAGTAACATTTGTACTACCATGTCTCAAGAACGTGTTAATGTCAACAAAAATTGTATAAACAATGTAGAGAGAAATGTTGGGTCTAACGTAGTTATTTTATCTAAAGACATTTTTTTTATTTATAACTACACAGATGTTGAGGTAAAATAAGAACATTTCAATTTGTTTACAAAAGGTTTCACATTTGTCCCAGTTAAAAAACCTGGGATTGATGAAATCCTATTAGATATCAGGCTATTTACTAGGAAGTTGAATTTATTTCACATGTTCAAAGAAAGGAATACTAAATACAAAAAAACTAATCTCAAGAAAGCCAGTACTTTTAACCCCCCAATACACCAAGACATATTGAATTTTGAAAGATGTGTCATGGGTACAATAAGGGATGGATATAACAAACATTTACCCATAGGACACAATTTGACTAAGAATGAAATTTGTACTCTACAACAATTAAGTGACAATGTTAATTTGCGGATAATGAAACCTGATAAAGGTGGAGGGGTAGTGCTGATGGATACATGGGATTATACTAAGAGAATATGTGATATACTGGACAAAGATAGTAGGTATAGCCTAGTATCTAGGAATGAAGTGAATATTTCTTACAGAAAAATAGACATGATTTTAGAAGACAATTTACTACAAAGTCTAATAGACAATGAATTATACAATTTTCTAAGAGTAACAAAGCCAGTTATTCCAGCAATATTTGGTATACCTAAGGTGCACAAGGACAAAGAAAGTCCACCTTTAAGACCAATTGTGTTCTCACAAGGTTCTAAAACACAACCGCTTGCAATTTTTGTGGATGTCAAACTAAAAGAATTGTATAAGAAATTTCCACACATTTTAATAGATTCATGGGATTTCTGATCTAAAATAGGTGGCACCCAGTACAGGGATGGTATTGTTTTTTTGACAATTGATGTGAGAGATTTATTTTCGGTCATTCCACACCAAATTGGGTTGGAATGGTTTGAAAATATGATAGTGGAGATGAAAATTTTTACACCTGATGATTTTAAGCTAGTCATGGAAAATATGGAACTTGTTTTGAAGTATAACTACATTTATTTTCAAGGAGATTTATACCACCAAACAGATGGGGTTGCCATGGGATCTGCCTGTGCCCCCATTTACACAAACATTATAATGTTATTCTGGGAAAAACATTTTGTCTTTAGTTCTACTTTTTACAAACATATTGTAGGCTATTATAGATTCTTGGATGATATATTTATTTTGTGGGACAGACCCGAAGATTAAATTAATAAATTTATTACAAACATCAATCAGAGTACGGAATTTATTGAGTTTACTTACGATTCAGACTCAGAAGAAATACATTATTTGGATGTTAAATTGACAAAAGATAGAATAAATAAAAAATTCAAATCCAGAATTTTTCGGAAGGAATGTTACTCAAATTCTTTTTTACATTTTTAGAGTGACCATCCCTACCACTCAAAAATGAATATAATAAAAGGACAAATGATTAGAGTAGCTAGAATGACTTCTGATAAAGTAGAACTGATGGAAGAAATGGAAATACTACACAATATGTTCAAGGAAAGGGGATATCCTGACCACATGATTGAATCTAACAAAAAAGTTGTAATAGATAGATTGGATACACTATACAAACCCCTACTAACAAATACAGGTACTATTGGGGTAGAAAATACGTTTAGCACCAGAAAAGATGAGGAAGAGAGACTTCCTTTTTTGGTTTTGACACAGTTTAATGGTGTCAGATGGATTAAAAAATGCATCAACGATGCATGGGGAATGTTTAGTAAAATGCCTAATAAGACAGATGTTTTCCAATTACCACTTAGATATGCTTTTAGGAAGAACAGAAATTTGAAAAATATATTTGAGAAAAAGAAAAACATTCCAAGTGGAGCAAGTAGTAAATATGGTACTTTTAGATATGGTAGGTGTGCACAATGTGTTTTTATGGCAGATACTAAAGAATTGGAACTACCAAATATAAATTTGAAATTGATAGGCAGTAAATACTACAGTTGTTACACAAAAGGGGTGGTATATCTGTGTTACTGTAAGAAATGTCTGAAATACTACATAGGGAAAACTGAACGTAATTTAAGGGCACGTATATATGAACACAATAGAGATATTATCAAAATGAATGACAACAATGCTTTATTTAGACATACCCGGATATGTAGAGATGCAGATTTTAAATTCTGGATATTGGAAGAGGTGGTGAAGCAAGAGAGAGGGGGGGGATTGGGAAACCAAACTGTAATTTAAGGAGATAGTTTGGCAGTTAAGGTTGGATGCATGTGGAAATTATGGATTGAATGACCACATATCCATCAACCCAGCCCTTAAGATTCTTGCTGATGACCCAAAGAGACATCGATAGATGGTCGACTGTTGTAACTTATGTAAATAAATAAATAAATATTCAGATTCAGTCCTTATGGAGCATGTACATATAATATATTTTATTTTATTAAGGGTGTACCTTAAAACATAGCTGTTCAACACTATTTAAGGTACAAGAATAAATGTGGCTTTAACATACAATATTTTTATACTATATATATATTTTATATACATTTTATATATTTTTTTATATATTTTTTATATATTTATTGGTATTTATACACCAAATTAATGATTTAATAAGAAATGAGTATTTCCTGTCACAATTTCTTTGATGATTTTACTTATATTTAATTTCTACAACACTTATATAAGTTGTAAACAAAATTATGAAATGTTAAGATCATGAATTCCTACGAACCTCTACAACTTTGTATTATTTTCAAGTGTAAATTACCAAAGGTTTGGTTCAGCATTACCTCAATGTTAATTAGTGTCAACTAATGGCCAGCCTATTAGAAGTCAAGATTAATTAAGTGTGTTTTACTTAGATGTATTTAAACTGAAGATTTGTATGTGAAACAGATTCTGATGAAGTCTCCATATGGGAGATGAAAGCGCTTAATCTGGTGTTTTTTTTTTTGTCAAATAAATTGGTGTCTTGAAATGTTTTACCTAGTGGTCTGTTGGACTTTGAATTTATCGAAATTGAGTTTCCACGTTTTATTAAGAGGAAAACCTTTATTGTTACTGGAGAACAGCGCCTATAACTGCATTTTTTCTCTGTTTGGAAGTTGTGTGCTTTTGGTTACTAGTGTGGTGTAGGTTTTCCAGAGCCCGACATTGACCCATCCAATTGGCATGTGTGTGTGTGTGTGTGTGTGTGTGTGTGTGTGTGTGTGTGTGTGTGTGTGTGTGTGTGTGTGTGTGTGTGTGTGTGTGTGTGTGTGTGTGTGTGTGTGTGTGTGTGTGTGTGTGTGTGTGTGTGTGTGTGTGTGTGAGGGACAACAGTACTGCATGGGCCAATGTTGATGTAATGTGTGTGTATGTGTGAGCCCTAATTGTATGGTAAATGTGTGTGTGTCTGCATGCACACAACTCCACCATGTGGCTGCCATATACAGGCGGTTGTGCGACAGCCACAGACTGTACCTGCTAGGCCATACAGATCACTGTCTATGGCCATGGACACAGTACCTGTGTCTAGCAGGGGTGCTACGGGCAGTATCGGGTACCAACCCTGACTGGGTGCTATCATCAGAGGCAGAGGTATGATGACTGGACCCATGTCCCTGCTGGGAATGGCCAGTGCCACCTGCACATGGTCTAGTAGGATGGTCAATGGACAGGCCAGCCACAGCATTGCTGGGGCTGATACTGCCACTACGAGAGCGGCTGTGATCTGTGGTCCATCCGCAACAACTGCCAGCTGATGCTGTTGCTGGCATGCATCCGTGTCGACTTCTCATCCATCCTGCACAGTCCTGGCTCATGGCTAACATATTGTGGAGGACATCTATTGTCTCCCTCCAATGGCTATCAATGACCTCATTGTAATTCCGAATGACACCAGCAAGGTCACAGATGCTGTCATTTATAGCAGTGTAATTGGCCCTCTGCGCCCTTAGTCCCTATCGGGTGTACCGTTCCATACGTGCCTGTGCCTGCATTACAACACGGAACATACTGGAGGTTGTAATACCTCTGGGGGCACGTCTGCCAGGGGCAATACGACCAGTGGTGCTCCCCTAAGAACCCCTGGACATCCGCCTATGTGGTACTGTTCTGGTAATCTGGCTATGGCTGCTGTGAAGGGATGCATGTGCCATAGGTACCACACTCTCCTGGTCAATGCCAACTGTATCCTGTCCCTCAGCTACGGCCATTGGTGATGAGGGATGTATTGGCAGTATGAGTGTGCGCATAGATGGGGTTGACCGCTGTGTACTGTCGATTGGTGGACCAATGACAGACCCTTCCTGTGCCACAATCCATGTCTCATCATCTCCACTATTATTGGCGGTGACATCAGGTTCCCTGCTGCATTCAGTCACCCCTAACTTAGCACCTGTGGAAGGGAGACAGGAAACACACTTTAAATCTGTACATGATGTTAGCACACATGCACACATGCACACATGAACACATGCACACATGCACACATGCACACATGCACACATGCACACATGCACAGAAATACACTGCTCACACTCAGGCACACACACACACACACACACACACACACACACACACACACCAGCAATCCAACATATACACAATAGTGGGTGATGGTGGGTGACAGTATCACAAGGCAAACAGTCACCACACATGTCAGCAGGCAGACCATGTGTTGCTCAACACCATGCAGTGCAAGTGTAGACAGCCCTATCTAATGACATTAAACATGGCTTTGATGCATGTGTGCAGTTGTTCAGTGATTGGCTACACCCTGGAATACAATGTGCACATGGACACAACATTACTGTGCAAGTATTATCTGCTCTGCAATGTCATGTGCACCATCACTCAATGGTATACATACCATGGCTGCATGTGTTATCTGTGTGACACATAGATTGCCATGTCTGATGACAGTGTCTGTGTCCATAGCACATAATAGTGGGCACAGGTGTAGCAAATGCATGCAATGTACAGACATGGGATGAGTGGTGCATGTAGATGTGAAGGAATCTCAATGCACGACATGGACATTGCACAGTGGTTATGGTGCATGTGGGACATATTGCAGATATGTTGGTGCCAGCCATGACATGGCATGCTACACAACTGCAACATTAAACACCACACATACCCAATGTGCGTCATGTGACCTATATACCCAATAACATTCCAGGACATATATGTGACTCTTTGTACAGATGGTGACTGTTGTGCAAAATGTGTATACTAGCATATGTAAGCAGACACACAACATGCTATGCATGGTGTGTATAGGTGCATATGTTTGCACAAAAAGAACAATGAGGTGCACAGCAAAGACTGCTATGTGTAGTACTGTGGTCACTGTAACCAGATGGGGTGTAGTACCATGTGCCATCATCATCATCATGCATCTTGTGGTCACTCACGGCTACTACTGTGTGACAGACCACTGCCTGGCATGCTGTACCTGAACTGCAGTGCCGTGGATACATTCACTATTACACAGCCACTTTGTACATGGGTGTATGAGGTGCCCAGTAGGGAGCATTGCCTAACATGACTGTGTTATGTGTTGAAGAGTGTTGCACAGCCCCATGATAGGCCTCTACCCCTGAGGTACATCATGTGTGTGTGGATGACATGTGGGATACTGAAGTGTGACCTTACAGCGGGTGTGTGGTTATGCCATATGTAGCATGATTTTGTGTACTGCATGTGATAAATGTGTTATGTTGTGTACAGGTGTTGCAACTATGCCTATCCAATGTGCAGTACGGGGGTTGCCACAACTGTGTGTCATGCTCTGTGTATTGCATGTCATTGAGGCAGCTACTGACATTACTGAGCTGTGCAACGTCTCACAGCAAACATGCACGGCGTGCATTATGCATAGGTGTGTTATGTGTACATGGCTTACACCTCACCTATGACATGCATATTTCATTGCCAACATTGCAGGTATAACACACTCACCAGCATGGATCAGCTGCCCTGCCGTCACACCAGAGGGACCTACGAGAATATGAGAGGGTTCATCAGTGGCCACAACTGTGGCATTGCTACAGTGGGTAGCTAAACTGCAGTACAGCAACAGTCAACAGTCACAGGTGTAGGGATATTATTCAAACTATCCGTATTGCTCAACACTAGGCAGTGGAACTGCTAAACACACAGTACACATCTCACATACACATAATGTAACAATACAGTTAACTGTAGTCTACAGATAGGGCATATACCTGCTTGCTCCAGGTGGATGTGCTGGGTGGCTCTGGCCTCCATTACTACTCATATCAGAGGTTGATGTAGCTGTTGTCCAGGAGCCACCATGCTTAGGAGCAGCTCCTCCGCTCTGGTGAGGGGGGGGATGAATGGCCACCCCACCACCTGTGGCAAGCTGCTGTCTTTGGATATCAGACGCACGCCGCCGGACTTGTCTAATTAAATCACTGCAGTGATGGCGTACCTGCTCATATGTCAGGTTATGCAGGCCTATGTCATTTACCTGATGAACAAGTTCCAGCCACAGTGCAGTCCGCTCCTGCTGGTGCTGGTTGCTTCTGGAGAAGAGCATTGTGTACCACTGAAATAGGCTGTCGAGTATTGCCTCTTCCTCATCCACTGTGTACGCTGGGTTGCGTTGGTGGCCCATCTGGCTGAAAAAAATATGAACAATATGTGTGAGAGTGTCCTGTGGCACACTTTACACCTTTACCCACAGATATCACTTTACTGACATATATACCATCCTAGTGTCTGTCAGAGGTTACACACGTTCAATACCACTTATTGGTTCTCAGGCCAC
Source organism: Protopterus annectens (assembly GCF_019279795.1). NCBI lineage: Eukaryota > Metazoa > Chordata > Ceratodontiformes > Protopteridae > Protopterus > Protopterus annectens. The sequence continues at coordinate 1,022,968,256 of NC_056746.1, read as the reverse complement.
AACTAACTAACACTGCCTGGCAGACTCTATATATCACACCACTATACAACAGTACCCGACACACTGTTTGTGACTCATTGCACAACCTCAAGACTGGGGTGTATATCACACCAATGCACGAACAGAGATGTCATCCATTGCAATGGATGTAAAGTACAGGTACAGTAGTACCAATCAACCACCCTAGTCATTGATGCCATAGCCCTACCTAACGGATGTGTCCAGTTGTTAGTATAGGTGGCATACTGCGGTAACAGACTATATATGTTGCTGGATACACACGTTAACCCTGTAACACACATATGATTGCAGCCATTGTACAGGCATAATCACACACACATCAGGCAAACATACGAAGCACCACTGTATGCCAACACAGATGAGCATTACCTGTGTACCATACGGTACTGTGTGCCACTACTTACACACCCTTATGCCTGCATTCTGTCCTCTGTGCGGACTATAGGAAACACACATGACAGTGTTTCCAAGCAATGTGAATGCACACCATACTGTGTTGTTTAGGCCTACAGCTTCAGGTAGAACTACAATTCATATTAGTGATGGATTCACCAGGAGTACCACTCACTAAGCATACATGTATTGCTTTAGCCTACAATGAGACACCACATTTGTCAATGGAGAACTACGTCACATCATATGCCCTACTATTATGTCTGCCTAACAGTACATTACACATCAGTTTCTGTCCTCACAGCTAGGATAGGCACTACCATGTCAGATACAACATCACACTAAGCTATCACACCTTTACAGACCTTGCACACATTCAGCGTTTCACTTATTCAACCTCACATAGCAGCTATTGCATTAAGTACATGTGTGAGTGCATAGTGTCATAGGTAGGTAATATGCTATTGGCCCTAGGGCCTACGGCAGCCTAGTCATATGCTACCCTGGCCTTTGACACACATGTACTTTGATTTCACTTCCCCCTGCCAACCTGAACCACAGAGGTGTTTCCTCGGGTGTATTACCAATCTCCCACACAATCATCAGGGGTATTTATAACAACTGCTAAGGAGGAGCCTTGTTTGCTATTGCTATGTGGTCTATTCCGGTGTATGGCATATCTCTGAGATGGGAACCTATCCCTCCAGCATGTGCTGTTTAGTGAGATGACAAGGTTTAGGGCCTTAGAGCGTGTATCCCGGAGGGATTGTGATATGTTGCCATGGTGGTTGTCACCCAGCTATGGGTGTGACATACCTCTGTATGTCCGGCAGAGGTCACCTCTGTGTGGCCAGTATGCAATACAGTGTAGTTGTGGTTTTGTGAGTCAGTGTGCATAGGGCATTTGTTTGCTGCCAGTATTACCCTTTGGGAGGTCTGTCTGTGGCCTGTTCACCTGCTGTAGTTGTCATGTGAAGTACATACCACACAGGGCATTGTGATGAGTAGAGGGGAACTCTACCCTATACTTCCATAGATGACACACCTGTTGTCATGACACATACCACACAGACAGATTACAGGTGTAGTGTGGCACTGTCTTCATCAAAGTGGAGGCTGCTGTCCACCTGTGTCCCATGTTCCCTTATCACACCTTCACTGTTAGGTAGATCTCTACCTATGTGGTAGTTAATGGGTACACTGTTTTGGGAAGGTGGAATGGCACTGCAGTATCAACACTTGTCTACAGTCCATGCCTTGGTTACCACACACCTGTTGCGGTACATATGACCCCGTGTCTCTCTGTCTCTCTCTCTAACTATATATATATATATATATATATATATATATATATATATATATATATATATATACACACATATATATGCATATCTATACATATACATGTACACATCCATTGCTGCACACATGGATGTACATATAGGCACATGTACAGTCCACCTTTCATGGTGGGGATATCACTTATGCGACAGTTGTGGGATGTACAGGTATGTGATTAAATTGCACAATGTTGCGCAGAATGCATGTGGGTGTCCTCAGCCCTTGTAGCATTAGCAGGCCTCACTGGCTGTAACACAGCAGATCTAACAAATCTGTCCCACAGCATTTAACCATCACATGACATATATCAACACTACCATAGCTGGCCTTAGGCATAGGCCTACTGGGCGGCCGCCTAGGGCGCCGCTCTAGCAGGAGTGCTTTTCCACTATTTATGTGGTGTAGTAGGACAAGGATGAGGGCACCTGGAAGTGTGGTAGGGGGCGCCATGGAGCCCTTTTGCCTAGGGCACCAGTTGACCTAAGGCCGCTCCTGCACACTGCATGCTATCTTCTAGGCCACATACTACGACCTACATAGTATATATGCACATATTAACCTCCACTGACAGATATCTGTCCACCCTTCACTAACAGTTGCAGTATGTCCCTTGCCATATACACATATGCAGATACAGATAGATACATACTGCAGCCACACATGGATGATTTGCAGTGTGTAGAGTACTCTTCAGGAACATTTACAACATGCCAACACATACATGTGAGTTACATACTTTACCTTTGTATTTCCCTGCTCCGTGTGTTACGGTTTTGTAGTTTTTTTTATTGGTGGTTTTTGGGTTTTTGCCCTCTATTTAACTTTCTGTCTCAGTTTCTCACTCTGTTCTGTCTCTGACTCAGTCTGTGTCTGTGAGCGTGTCTCTCTCTCTCTTTCTCTCTCTCACTCTCTATCTCACAGCACCTGCAATGATATAACTGCATGTGTGGACTGCAAGTACAGCCTGCTTTTCTAGGTAGCTGCACTTGTGCATGTGACAGCCACTGCACCAATTGCTGTCCACCATTCAGTAATTGCATGCAGCCTGCTGTTTGGTGATTGTATTACTCACTGTGATTGCAGCCCACTGCTATAAAATGCTAGGTTAGGTAGGCGTAGCCCTTTCAGATTTCCAAGGTGGGGCCCATGCTTGTTTGCTCTGGACACCGTTGTATCACTCTGAAGGTTGGTATATGTCTCTTATCTGATGCTAGGGTTGTAGCCAGTTATATGCATGTTGTACTCAAACCTGAATGTTGCTGCTTCCAGTACACACATCTCAGTGTAGACATGTACACACCATGTCAAATGCTAACACAGGATTCATGGGAGTATGTACTTTTTTCTCACTTACACAATTAACTGCCATACAAATGTGGCTATTTCACTGTATTCCTGTGGCCAGTATTTATCCTGGTCTGATACTGTGTGGTGTTTGTAAGGTGCTACTGTAACATTATTCCCTGCTAGGATGGCTGGTTCTCCTTTCACAGTCATGTCATGCAATTCCACAACCACTGCTGGTAAAGACCCACAGAAAAGGGTTTGTGTTATAACATTCCTAATTTCCATTTCCATTCCCTCATTGTAATGCATGACATATTTATTTCAGAACCAAGTTATTTGTATATCTGCTGTGGCTTAGTGGTAATTCATGCAGTTTATTGTGTCAATGGTCTGGGGTTCGAGACTGGCAGAGGTTTTTTCTTTTGCTGCTCAGCAGAACAAGGGCCCTGCCATAGAGTGACTAAGGCAGTTTTAAGCAGTTGTAAGCGGGTTTGCGCGGATTTGCACGACACTTAGCGATGCTTAGCTAAGCGTACACATGCACACACTCGCTTAATCCTGCTTACTACTGCTTAAAAGTGCTTAAACCCGCTAACCCCCATGCTAATTTCTTTGAAAGAAAAGAAAATGGGGAGATAGGAAAGTGGTGAAAAAGGGGGCACAAAGAGGGAAAGACAGTAGGAAAACAAGCTTGGGATGTGCAGGACGGGTGTAGGGAAGGTCCATAGCTGCCCATTTCTTTACCAGCAACAGCTGTGCATATGTTGCAAATTTGGAGTGAAATTTGAAACCTTCCACCCCTGAGAGAGGGGTGAGGACAACATAGTTTGTTGTACTGCCAATTAGAATTATCAGTGTACATGTCCAACAGACATGTGTGCGAAATGGGAAGCTATGTATGAGGCGTAATTTTTTTTCGGGTACATATTGCCCCTTTTTTTTTTTCAGGGGAGAGTGGAAAGTGAGGTAGAGGAAGTAGGTATATTTGGGGAGGTAGGTTGGGTAGGTAAACAGACAAGACAAACAAGACGCATACAGGGACGGAGTATGACACATGGGGTGGGTGAACACAATTGACGAGGATGGATGTTTGGAAATCGCAAGCCCATGAGCCCACAGATGGTAACAGTGGGACTGAGATCCCCACCCATGGGCAGTCACCACTGGACCTTCACAGACCCGAGGGTCGCTGTGCTGGGGGCTGCGTAGGAGGGGCAGGCTCACCCGTGAGTCACGCCACTCTCGCCTCGAGCTGGCGTAGGGGATCAGTGACTAAACGCTGGATCTCCCTACGTACTACAACCCAGACCCTTTGGAGGGTGACAGGAGGCCCTTCTATGCCCATGATTGTAGGGGGGGTGAGCCCCATCCCCTGCAGCTCTTCCACCCGAAGTTGGCACAGGACCTACAGAGGAGAGTGGCGTGGGCTGGGCACCAGACCTGCTGGTGCCAGGTGCAACTACCAGCTGAGGAGGGACAGGTGGGTCCGCTGGGACCGGCCTTCCCATACGTTCTGTGATTAGGTGTGTTTAATTACAACATAGACAACAGCTTTCCAAGTTAGTTGTAACAGCATGCAGTAATATTCCCATTAACCCAACACACCAGGGTTACAACAGTTGAACAGCAAGCATAACACATGCATGTATTGAACAACAGTGGACATTACAACAGCATGCAGGGATGATTGGTGGCAACAGGCCACCAAGATTGTGGTGTTTTAACAGGGGACATGCATCAAAGTAAGTGCAGATTTTATATAACAATAGGACATATGTGAAGAATAGCAAGGGCGAAAAGAAATGAACAGAAAAATGAATAAGGCCAAAAAGTCATACGAAATAAAACAAAAAACTGGCTTTAACGATCCGACTGATGAAAAAGTCAGTCGATGAAAGTGGCAATTAATAAAAATTTACGCTATTTTTTGCAAAGCATCCTTTGTTCATTCAGTTGCGTGTTTTCGTTATTTTTCTGTTTATCTAATAGGACATATGTCCCAACAAATGTTATGAGATAAACATACCCATTGAGGTGTGGAATTGCATTGTTTATGCAAATGGAGTAGGGTGTAAAAAGAAACCTCAATTAACATCTTATTAGTACTTTAACTGTACACTACATTCCTATTGACTGCAGGTGTATATCCTCTACATGTATTCTTACACTAGGCAACATGCATTTGATTGCGTTATGGGTTTTGCTACTTCATGATATTCCTGACCTATATCTGACATAGTAACTGTCCAGGATGCAGATGTTACTGCTACATACTTGTATTAAATTGACTTGTTTATGTATCTGCACATCTGGATGTGTTCACATGGCTTTTTTACTTGTTTTCTACGCAACCCTACTTTTCAGGTAGTACACTAACATTTCTGGGGAACACCTTGACAGGCTACTCGTGTGCCAGATTTACCTATGCATGTCAGACATTTCACAACTGTTGAGGACTGTTGCATACTTCACAGCTACTGGCACTTCCTTCATCCACTTTATATGGGACTGCACTACTGGGGGTTGTCAGCACTTACTACAACAGAGTAACATTTCTTCACTGCAAGGGTACAGCAACATTTCTGAGTAACTGGCACATACACACTGCAAGTATTATACCTTTCTTATTTACATTAAAACTCTTTTCTACAGGCTCTCTCCTTTATTTGACATTACACTGCATACAGTAGACCTATTCAGGACATGTCATACCTTTATTGATAGGTTATAAGACTGTTTTACAGGCTCACTCACTTCTTATCTATGACAGTGCATGCAGAGATAGTATTCCAGACATGTTTTTTCTTTATTCATGGGTTACTACACTCTATTCCTGGCTATCTGACTTATGATATGTAACAGTACATGCAGAGGATATATTCAGGGAATGAATGTTTTATGCTATACAGCTACTGCCACTTCCTTTATCCACTTCCTATGGGACTGCACAACTATGGATTGACAGCACCTAATACAACAGTACTATTTTTTATTGCAAGGGTACAACAACATTTCAAAGTAAGTGACAGAGACACACTCCAAGTTTTATACCTTTATTAATTACATTGAACACTCTTTTCTACAGGCTCTCTCCTTTACTTGTTATTACAGTGCATACGGAAGACATATTCAGGACATATTATACCTTTCTTGATAGGTTACAACACTCTTTTTCATGCCTGCTCACTTATATGTTATGATAGTACATGCAGGGATAGTATTCCAGAATTATTTTACCTTGATTGGTGGGTTAGTACACTCTATTTCTGGCTCACTAATGTTTGTTACATAACAGTACATGCAGAGGATTTAATCAGGACATTTTATTGCTGTATTATTGGGCTTAAACACTTTTGCCATGCTCACTCACATATATCATGTAACAATGTAACAATACATGCAGAATATTTACTAACCTGCCTTGTGTTGCAGCCTTAGCAGCCTATCTGCATAGGCTTGCTGATTCATAGCACGAGCACCTGCAGCTGTGGAGTAAATAAAGGGATATTGAGACATACCTATCCATTATTTAGACTATATTAGCTTGTCTTAAATACTGCATTCCATGGCTACCTACTTAGTAGTGGGGCATCACGCATTTGACGGGCCTCCTGGATCCACTGGTTCAGAATGTCCTGCTTCTGCCTCTTCGGGTCTGCATGGTGGTGACGGACCTGCTCACCAGTCCGAGGGATGCCTGTGGCACTGGTGAGTTCATGAGCCAACTGGTTCCAAGCCTCCGCCTTATACACCGTTCCTTGGAACTGGCTCTGCAGGAGTCGAGTCTCATGCCAATGGACTAGGAGCCAAACCATATATCTTGACTCCTTGATGCCCCAGTGTTGCTCTCGAAACCATGTACCCTCTCCAGCACCAGACATTCTAACTGCAGATGGGAGCTACAATCAGTTATGGTGAGTATTCCTGCCCATGTGGCTTAAATATGCCGCATTTCCCGCACTTTTCTGTGATTAGCCATTTTTGAATATTCTCGGCTGACTGCAGACCTGCTTAGCAATGGTTAATCAAACATTTATTACTATATATATGTTAACAGTGGATGTTTATCCTAAGCTGTCGTGGCTTAGTACTTTGATTATGGTGCACAGTGTCCTGGGTTCAATTCGTATCATTGCATTTTATTTTACTACTGTCCAGATAGGTTAGGGGGCGTGGCTGTGTTTAAGCAACTTTGCTCTACGTTGCCCACGTTGCCCGACGGTGCACTGGTTGGCATGGTGCGCACCTCTGCTCAAACCAATTGCACTGGGTAAAGTGCTATTTAGCTATGAGCAACTATTTTGCGCTGGGTAAAGCGCAATTTAGCTATGGGCAACTACATTGCGCTGGGTAAAGCACGAGTTAGCTAGGGGCAACTATATTGCGCTGGGTGAAGCGCTGCTTAACTGCAGGCAATTTTATATTGGGATCCTTTAAAATATTTATTTTATTCACTGATACATTGGCCATTTCACTGCTTTTTAGTTATGTTTAAACATATATGTTAGGTATTATTCCATATACTGATTTAAAAAATAAATACGAAAGGGAGTGGTGGAACTCGAATCATGAATGCCTCTTCTTTGTGCGAATGCTCTACCATTACGCTGTTGCGTGTGATTTGCATCAACATTCTTTCTTATGCTCTTCCATGTCAGAATTGCTAACTGTAGCAAAGCAATGGGCACACACGTGCAAATACGGGCAGCTATTTTGGGAATTTAAAAAAAATTTAATGTTATGCATTTTAGAACTGTGATGGGGGTTTACAATATCAGACAGTGAGGTGTTGGGTGCAGGGACATTTGAGCGGACTCGCTCTTGATTATTTGCTTTTATTTTCAACACTTGCAGGGGCATGGACATTTAGACGGCTCGGCAGTCGGACACGCCCCCTGCTTTCTTACACAGTCCGTGTAAGACTTACGGTTGAGTCAGCGTGCCCTCATGTATATTCATGGCACGCTGACGTCATACCGTTCAACTGCAGCCTCCGAGTAAAACTTATTAAGTCTTGCACGGTGGATTCGTGAATCCGGGGGATTGTCTCTCACAGCACTGCTTCTTGCTGTCATGCAACAACACCAAACTCCTGCACAAGATAAAGAAACGTTAAGCACATAACTGAACAATCCACTGCAGCCCATACAACAAAACAAACTATATAACTGAAAACTTTCAAGAGCAGAAGGTAAAATATTATCAGATAATTTACCAGAATTGAATGAAAAAGCTTTATACTGTGTGCTAATCCAAACACTCCCTGCCATGTTCAAATGCTAAGTGATTTGAATGGGACACAAAATCTGTCCATGTCAATGCCTAACATATAATATAACTATTATTGTTCATATCAACATTTTTTCAACATATCTGTACAAGCAACCTGCCATACGTTTAAAGAACTATTTATTGTAGGCTGCATTCAGCAGATGCATGTGCTATCTATTCTGATATATGGCATGCTTAGTAAAATAACAGCAGCTTAAAATATAGTCGATTAATATCAGGCCAAAGAAGGTTACTATGGATATCTTTAACTCTGACTTGACATGCCATGTCATCAAGCTATTTATAGTGTATCACCAACATTTAAAGGAAGTAGGTTACTTGCAGGTAGAAAGTATGCCAAAACAATGTTTAAACTTTATTCAGTTTTTATATTTTTAAACAGATTATGTTAAATACCCTTAAACAGATATCCTTTCCACTTCTTTTAGTATACAAGCAAAGGACAAATAGCTCAGATAGTTATTAAAAAGAAGGGTCAAGCTCAGAAGCAAATAGAATATCTAGCACAATTTGCATTTTTTGTCTTTTCCTGGTAAAGCCTCTTCTTATTTTTTGTTGATTTTTTTTATAACAGATAAATGTTAGTAATTCAGCATTTCCACCTATATTTGTCTGTGAGAACTACTGTACTTTCTTTAGGTCTTAAAGTTGTATCAATACATTCTTTTTGAAGACTTTTTACTGATGATTGCTGTTCAAGCAGAGTTAAGATAATATCCTAGATCGCATTTATTAAATTAGAATGTTCACATTTTTCTGCTTTGGGCTTCAAAACCTTAAAGCTTTTATATTACGTTAGATATATCTCAAGTGGGAATAACCATACTGTTTTCCTAGGATGTGGACTTAATCTTTGTCAGATATTCTGTTTTCTGACAGGTTCATTCTGTTTGATAATTTTAAAAGACTGTATTTATTTTACACAGCTGACTAAGTAAATTCTCAATCGTTTGATGAATATGTTGCAAAATGTATTTCAGATCTTCTAGTGCAAAGTTTTGTTCTGTTTTAGAACAAGGAAACCTGTTCTAAACAGAAGAAAATTATACGTTGTACCAGGCCATTGACCATAATCCTTCCCCGATAACTTCACATGCCTCCAATGATGACCTAAAAAGATTGCTGGCATTCTCTCAGGATGCCTAGACTTGGAGACAGATGAGAAAATGAGTACTGCATTTTCTTCATACATGCTCTCTTCTGAATTGGTGCTGATTTAAATCAGAGTTGGCATGTGTGTGTGTGTGTGTGTTTTATATATATACATATATATATATATATATATATATATATATATATATATATATATATATATATATATAGGATCTACTTCACAAACTGCACTATAATGAACTGCAAATCGTTGAGACCATACAACTGAAGTTTTAAAACTTCGAAATTGTAACAAAAAAAATAAAAATAAACTTTTTTTTACATTTTTGTAGGGGGGGCAAGCCCCCCTGCACCCCATAACCCCTGCTAAATACGTATACCAACTCTAAGGGCCGGATTCACGATGGCTTGCACGGAGTCTACGAGTAGAGTAAGACTCCATGCAGCCATCATGTCCGACGAGCGATCCACGAACAGCCTGTAGGGGCGTGTAAGACAGCTCCTAACATGTCTCCTGCATGGAGAGGGCTGTGATATGCAAATTACTTCACTTGCAGCCGAAAGGCATGCAAATGAGGTAAATTTGCGATCCAGGAAGCAGAAACCTGTCTGAGTAGGAGACGTGTTAGCTGCAGAAATGTACTCAGTAGACAACTGAGTACCGTTCTGCAAATAGCACAATGGAGCCTTGTCAACTCCAAATAAAGGTTGCATATGGTTGAGGAAGCATGCTAATGGCTTAATATACGGCCATTGGAAAGTTTCCCTGATGCAAAATTAAAATAAAAATAATTTTTTTTGGCGATTTCCGATGTTTAAGCGTAGCGCAGCGCCGTGCAAACGGGGTGCGTTATAAAAATGATAAAATAAGGCAATAAAAGCCACAAACATGGAATTTATGAAAATTGTCAAATTTCAATGTAAGGGAATAGCAGGCTGAAGACAACATGGCCACCGAGTAGGGGTTGCTAAGGGGAGAAGCCCAGTCTAAGACATGTAACCAAGTATTAGTAGGCAATCCTATGTAAATATGTGTTAGGATAGTGAATCACACTTTTACATAGCAAATGAGCACAGTCAGTGGAGTGTAGGAGTAGGATATGGGGAGGAACAGAGTAGGAGATAGGTGACATCTCAAGGGGGGTATGTATGAAAGGAGTGCAGCTCATTGGAGGACAGTGGCATCTGTTAGGTGTCAGTTAGACATCATGTAAAGAGGTTTGTCAACAGGTAGGCCAGGGAAAGCCAAGAAATGGAAGGTGTATACTGTGGATAACACCAAAGTTTCTTGCTGAGTGGGTATGTGCGCGTGTGCGCACCTGTAAACTTGAGTAAGACAGAGTGCGTGCGTGGAAGCATTAGTGCATGCGTTTAAGCTGGAGTAAGCATGTATAAGGCTGTTTAAAGACCTGTATGCGCGTTTGCACTGGTGCGCTCACGTTTTAACCCAAATAAGCAAGTTTTAGTCCATCTAAGCATGTGTGCACGCATGTGAGCTGCTGTGAACGTGTTTGCGCTTGTATGCGCGTCGCTCCACCTGAGGAAACAGAAAGGAAAAAGGAAGCACAACAAATAGCAGGAAGCTACCAGGTGATACTAGTTGAGCTAGCAGGTGAAAACAATCCAAATCAGGCAATAACACAGGCAGAGCACTAGCCTAGCCCAGCCCAGCACTTAAAACTCTACAAACAACAGTGCAGTTTGTTTCTCACAAGAGACACTGAAACACTGGAGTATGCTACTAGAAGTGAAAACTGAAAAAGCTTCACTCAGACAAAAAATGCTAGGGGCTGCCATTGCTGTTATAAGACGACATATGCAACATGCTGAGGGTGGTGACAATGCAAATGCTGCTGGACAACCCAAAGTGAGGAGACGGAGAAGAGTGTGCAGAACCTGGTTCACCTACCAGGGGTTACATGAGCTGGAGATAGTGGAGCACTATAGAGTGGATAGAGACCTCCTGCAGCAAATTGTGGAGCTGTGCAGGCCACGCCTCACACACAGAACCAACAGAGGGGAAATCATCCCAGTGGAAACCAAGGTATGTGTTGGCCTAAGAATACTAGCAACAGGTACCTTTCAGAGACCAACTAGTGATATGATGGGGATGTCACAGGCATCAACATCCAGGGTACTGCACCAGTTCCTAGATGCCATGTCAGCACATGTCGGTGATCATGTATATTTCCCCAATTCCCTTGAGGTATTGGCCAGCAATTTGCGTCTCTTTCAGCAAATAGCAGAATACCCTGTAGTGGGTGCAATAGACTGCACACATATACGCATCAAAGCACCAGCCGGTGAGCGGGGTAGGGCCTACATTAACAGCAAGGGCTTCCCCTCCATCAACTGCCAGGTCGTGTGTGATGCTCAGGGCAAAATAAGGAATGTTTGTGCTGGCTGCCCTGGAAGCTACCATGATTCCCATATCTGGCATCTGATGCAGCTGTACTAGACATTTGCCAATGGGGACACCCCACATGGTCACTTAGTGGGGGAAGCTGGCTATGTACTGGAGCCGTGGCTGATGACACCCATCAGAAATGCACACACACCTGAACAAGAACGCCATAATGAGGCACACAAACAAACACGAAATGTAATCGAGCATGTGTTTGGGTTGCTCAAGTCACGGTTCCGGTGCCTGGACACATCTGGTGGAGCCTTGCAATACTCACCAACTACATGTACACAAATTGTCATGGTTTGTGCTACGCTACATAATATGATCCTGCAAAAACAGCTGCAACAGGACCAGCATAGGCCTGGGCCAAACAGCTTCCCACCAGTGCCAAGGCCATCACAGGCAGAGCGTGACTCGGAGGAGGAACAACCTGAGCCTGTCCCAGTAGGCAGACAGAGGTGTGCCCAGTATGCCCTGGCCTTGGCAAAGAGGCAACGCATAGCACATACACTGGCTCAGTAGGAACCCTGGAATTGATACCTCTCTCTGACTCGCACATATAGTAAAAGGGATGCCTAACTTGACACTACCTGTTGCCAAACATGTATAGGGAATGCAGTAGGCGCATCCAACATAGGCAGCCTTGCAGCAACACCTGAGGCATGATTGCCATGTGTTAAGCAATGTAAGGTAGTGCTAAACAGCATTTATCACCATGTTGTATATGCAAACTTGATGACCTTCAGTAGCATCCTACCCTCACCAAACAAGAGGCCGTAGTATGAAGACAAGATGATCAATTACAACAATTGGCTTAAGTATTGGTGTCAGTGAAAGGGGATTCAATGCCTGTCAGCCTGGGATGAGATGCTCGACAAGACATGATGCTTTGCTAGGTATAGATTTCACCTATCACCTGTGGCCTATTGGATATTGCCAAAGGCTCTTGTCACCCCCATAGTGCCTTTTCTAGGTAAGGCTCAAAACACAAACCCACCTCCATAGGTATCACAAGGGATAAGAAAGTATAAGTAATGCTACTCAATGCCAGAAGTCTAAACTGCAAGATGCATGCACTCCAAACACTCAAACCTGGTTCAAGGCTCCCAAGAGCACCCTAGCATTCACAGCTACACCTCATACCATGCTTTACAGCTGCAAAACATGGAACAAACTACAAAAGGAGGGTGAGTATCAATATTTGTCAAAGATACTCACACCCCCAGGTTGGTGGCACAGCATGAAGCATCAGAGACTACTCATGTGTAACCAACAGTGGGTAAAACTGCCTTCCAGTTCATAGCCTGCTACAGACCACCCTCCTAAACCCAGGAACCACACTTGGCCAACTAAAGAACACATGAAAATATGAAGATCTCCCCAAACACCATTATATTGGCTGGCTTCAACTACCCAAACATACACTGGGAGCATTACCCTAGGTCCAACACCCTAGGCCAAAGGTTCCCAGAATTTATAAACCAAAATGCTATGGAACAACTTGCTACCACTCCCACAAGAGGGGAAAACATACTGGACCTGATCATCATCAACATGGGGACTCTATGCCCAGGACCAGAAGTGTATCCCTCACCGGTACAATCACACCAGATAGTAATCTCACTGGATATTCACATCCCCACCCCAGCCCATGGACAGAAAACCACAGTGAAAAATGTTCACTAAAGCATATGTCACACACCTCAAAACTGAGGTGGAATCCATCACAGGCCCTGTGTCTGTGGAAAATACGGCCCAGACCTCATAACCCTTTATAAACACATTCTATGAACACCATCAGGAATGCATGGATCATGCAATCCCAAATAAAACCAAGACCCAATCCTCCAAAGGCAGGCATCCTGTTTGGTGGACCCCAGCCATAAACAAACATACAATACAAGGAGGAAGCTACTATATGATATATCCAAATCACAAAAAGGGAAGCCATCTCTGACCAGTATTATTGAAAAACAATGTCTACACATAAAATTGTCTACGACCATCTGTGAGATAAAAATCGTACAGGACACCAAGGATAATCACAAGGCATTCTTTATTTATTGTAGGAATCTGTGTGGGAATCCCCAGGTATGTTCAGAATTAGTCCAAAATGACAAACAATACAACAAACCCACAGACATTGCCAACATCCAAGCTGACAGGTTCAGTGCAAACCCCCCCCCCCATCAAAAGGGCAAATATCTATCCCAGCAGAGTGCTGCCCCCCTGACATCGCAGATGCGCAGGTAACAGCCAGCCTCTCCAAAGCAAAACAGACAGCATCAATGGGACCAGACGGTGTCCTGAGCTGTGTCCAACATGAACCCCAAGCAGAATTGAACACACACATAAAACCACTGTTCAGTGTCAGCCTTAACACACGATATGTACCCAAAAAGCAGTGTACAGCAACAGTGGACCCTCTCCACAAAGGTGGTGCCTCAACAGATACTGCAAACAATCACCCCAGAAGCCTGACTAGGTTGGTCTGCAAAGCTATGGAAAGGATCATCGTGGACCTCAGAAATAAACATATTGGGGGGACACAGACACTGTATCCTACCCATTTTGGCTTTGTTAAGAGCAGATCCTGCCTCTTAAACCTGGTTGAGTCATTTGAAACAGTTACCAAGGCCATTGACGAGGGGATGGTGGTCCACACAGCCTACCTGGACCTTGCAAAAGCCTTCAATACAGTTCCCCACTTGGTCATCATAGATAAGATCACCAGCTTCAATAGAAACCCCTATGTCAGTAGATGGGTTGCAAACTGGCTCAAGGACAGAACCCACATGGTCTGAAATGCTGGAGCCATGTCAGACCACAAACCAGCTACAAGTGGCATCCCACAAGGCTCAGTCCTGGGACCTCTCTTGTTTGGTATATATATCTCAGAGGTACAGGCCAACACAGAAGGACAGTTGGTGAACAAGTTTGTAGATGACTGCAAACTGGGTGCCATAATCGACCCTCCAGCTGACACAAGCATCCTACAAAAGGGCCTCATAGAAACAGACAACTGGTGCCAGAGCCATTTCCTCAAGCTAAACACAAAACAGTGTATAGTCCTCCCCTGTGTCAAAAACTAAGTGCCCACAAATTACTACATATGTGGTAACCCATTAAGTATGGAAGAAGTGATAAGGGACCTGGGGACCCAAGTCAATAGCAATCTCACATTCGACAACCATGTGGCCAAAGTGTTCAGAGAAACATTTCATATAGCCCACCTAATCATGAAGGTAATCACATCTACATCAGTGGAGGTCATTGTGCCTCTTAACTCATCCCTCATCAGGCCCATAATTGAGTACAATGCCCTTGTGGGATGTACCTTTTCAGACACCTGCAGCAGCTGGAAAGACCACAAAAGTACCTCACCAGGAGGATCAAAGGGCTCAAACACATGCCAGTCACTACCCGGTTAAAGAAACTGCAGCTCCACTCAGTGGCATACTGCCTGCCCAGAGGCGATCTGTGCCAGATGTATAAAGCCATGTCCAACCTGGAATCAATGTACATGCTGCACCTTGGAAAATCAGAATCCCATCAAGCTATGCGCTCAAGGGACCTGAACCTCAGGACTGAAATAAATAGGACATGCTGGAGTGACAGATCCATAACCCAGAGGCTCCCCCCACTCTTGAGTAACCTCCCACTCCAGGTTAGCCAGAGTCCCTCATTGACTCTCTTCAAGAGGAATCCTGATGAGTGGATGTGAGATTGTAGGTTTACCCTGGGTATCACTTCTATGTCACTGTTAGCCAGAGGCACAGTATACTAACCATGAAAAATGTAATGGCAAACTCCACTTACAATGTGTGTTGAAAGCCAAACACACTCTGGCTAGGATTATAAATGCCCTACGGCAGATAGCCTAGTATTATCCTATGAACAGAATCACACAAACCAAGTAGTACAACTGTGGTCACTGTGGAGTAATGTTTGCCAATGTCCACCCAAGTTGGTGAATACACAGCAATGTTGGACAAGCCTGGTTTAAGTACGCCATAGCTGAACAAAATGCAACATGCTCATAGTTGCCCAACTGGCCCTTAACTAGTCTGGTCTGCTCAGTATTAGCATTTACAGTGGTGATGGGACTCAAACCCATGATACTGTGCACCATAATGAAAGTACTGAACCACTACACCATGACAGTATTGCACTACTCAGCCAGTATGAGAGAATGTTGCCAAGTCTTTGCAAACTATCCTATGGAAACCCTGCAAGCACAGCATAATCCCTGTTGAGTTATGACACAAAGGAGTCTGGCAGTAAGAACACAACATGACTTCCAACACACACAGTATTAATGTCAATATTGGTCATGTTCACACACAACCACAAATGTAGTGGACTTCAGATCACAACATATGGAAAGGTCACACTGGGCATGCTCACACACTTGGATAAATGAGACACATGTCAGGCAACAAACCATGGGAAGCCTGAACTGGGCATGCTCACACACTTAGGCCATGTCTGAGTATAGCAGTCAGTCACACATATCTGGCAGTTGTATGTGTTAAGCCAGGAACCTCCCACAATCCAGCAATCCACCCTGCGCACACAGTTAAATGACAACAGACACATATATTAAAATACCGGAACCCTGTCATGATCAACATGTTACCACACGTTGTTCACAGAAACTGTGAAAGCTATGACAATAAATACCTGCAAACAGTAGCAGCAACAAATATTGTGCATCCCAAACATAAACATAGTTGCAGAGGTGAATACTAGGCTGTCTGCCCTGGGGAATTCATAAGCCTAGGCAGAGTGTATTTGGCATCTGCATCCCCAGTAGAGTAGCCTACTGTGCCTCTGTAAAGTAGGTCACAGAAGGCACACGTTAAGGCTACTTTGCTGTGCCTCTGTCAAGCAGGGACACAGTGGAGATCCCAGGGGTGAATATGCAGTTTCCCATCCATGCAGCTGTATTTTGCTGGAAGAGGGTTGGTGAGGGGCTATGTCTAACTTTAATTGGGATTCAATTCCAGAGTGAGGGTAGCCTATGAGTAATGAATCTGTCCCTGCAGCATGTCCTATTTATGTTTGTGCTGAGGTTTATGTCCCTGGAGTGTGTAGCTGTAAGGGTCTTGGATGTTATGAGGTGGAGCATGTCCATTACTTCTGGGTTTGAAATGGCTGTGTACGTCAGGCATAGATTACCTCTGAGTAGGCAATAAGCAGCTGAGTAGAGCTGGAGATCCTTTAGCTGAGCTGTATAGGACATCTGTGTGTAGCCCATGATTCTCTTCGGGAGGTACTGTTATGTTCACTGTAGTTGCCACAGGTGTTGGGTAAGGTACACCCTAAAAGGGGCATTGTAGTCAAACATGGTCCTGATGAGTGAGTAGTAGAGGGCCACAATGACCTCACATGATCTACATGCAAACACCCATGTGAGAAGGAGGGCTATACAAAGTTCTTAGCAATGACTCTCTGTCAATGTGATTAGCAAAGGAGAGGTTATGATCTATCTGGGTCTGTGGGATATTGCTCTGTTATGTAGTAGCTTCTTCCTTCTGTTGTACAGCTTATATATGGCTGGGGTCAACCAGACAGGCCTCCTGTTTTGGAGGAGTCATGGTTTTATGTGGGATAGCATGATCAATGCATATCTGCAGCTGCTCATACAATGCGTTTGTAAAGAATTCTGCAGATTGGTCTGTATTAACCTCCAGCACGGGGCCTCTGAAGTATTCCACCCCAGTCTTCACAAGTGCAAATTCTGCTTTCAAGAAATTCTTTACAGTGATTACCTTGGCTGGGTGTGGGGACGGGATATGGATGTCCAGCAAAAGTTGAACATGGTCTGATCTTAACAATGACAGTTCTACCTCTGGTGTGGAACATAGAGTCCCCTTGTTGGTGATGATCAGGTCCAATATGTATTCCCCCTAGTGGGTGTGGTGACTGGTTGTGCCATAGCACATGGATTCACAAATTGTAATGGCTGTAGGGTGATGTTGAGGGCTTGAGTAGTATCCCCAGTCAATATTTGTGTACCTGAAGTCAACCACTATAATGGTGTGTGTGAAGATCTTCATATCCGACACTGTTCCCAGGAAAGCCATGTGTGGTTACTGGGTATGGGTGGGTGGTCTGAACTACACACCAAACCAAAAGGCAGTTTTGCACAATGGTAGGTGTATATGTATGGCCTGTCATGCTTAGTGCAGTGGGACCAACCCAGAGGTGTGTGTATCTGTGATGTATATGGATACACCCCCTACTTGTGTTCTGTGTCACAAGTCCTGTGGTCACAAAGCATGGCATAGAACATAACCTGGCAGTGCCAGTGTGCATATGTGACCCTGAACTAGGTTTCTGTGAATGCACAGATATTGTTATCCCCCATACTGTGGGATAGTTAAAGATGTGCATTCTTCTTTGGAAAGACTGATGATGTCAGCACCCTATAAATACAGCAGGAGAAGGGAAATCATCCAGTAATGTGAATAGCATGCTGCGCTAATGCGGCTGTCTCAAGTATCATAACATAGTTAGGTAGGGGTTTGAATCCTACAAATGCCATGTGTGTGTTTGTCACACAGTTTGTAAATGTGTTGTGTGTTTTGCTTTCATTATTGTATGACATATTATTATAACAGTAATTGCCATGCACACATCAGGTATGTGTTTGCCACATACAGATATGTATCTGTGACATATAATAGTTCCTATGTGTGAAGCCTACCCCATATGAATACAGTTGTTACCTTTGCCGCCATGTGCCTCAGCTTACCAGACCTTAGACCATACATGTATGTTGGTGACAATGCAAGCTACTGCAGTGATCTGTGTCCTAGGCCAACTATGTGACACACACCCATGAAAACTTTGATAGATTAATGTGGATGATGGTTCATGTCTGCAGTATATGTCAGACATGTTAAAACACAGCAAAGTCTGTGAGTGATGGCCATCCAGTGTAGGTGTATGGCAACTGTTGCCAATATGCACACAGACACCTTCTTGCTTAGGTGATACACAGAGGGACTGCAGAATACCTTTGGAAATGTGAATATCACAGGATAGACAAGATAACACCTGTCCACATGTACACACCATTACCCATTCTACATGATGGGTGCTACCACCTACATGGTACTGTTGGAATACTATGTTAACTACATGCCGATGACAATGCCACAGTAGCGTTACAGCAATATACCATGGCTTGGACAACAAGTATCTGTTCGTATGATACCCCTGTGGTGGTTAGGTGTGTCATGTGTAGAATGCATTGCAGGCCACTGTATGTATTTGCAGTCATGGATGGACATATCCATAGTGTGTTGGCATGTACATGAGACTGCCATATGCCAAAGGGTATTGTTCCCAGTGATGTGTGGGGCTCAGTAACAATGGCTACTGGTATAGTGTAGTACTGCAGGGATATCACTGACACCAGGTTCCTTCGTCTGTGTATCAGTTGAGGAGACACCATGTAATGACCACTGAATGTCAGGCTATGTAAGCTGTGTATACTACCAGAATGCAGACCATTGACATGTGGAAACCGTATCACCCACAGCATACTGTCAAACCATGTCATGTTCCATGCTGACCATGTTCACAAATGTACACCTGCAAATCGGTGATGCAAACATCACACATGTACTATCCACACCCCAACACATGCAGGCACAGGTACACACAACAGCCATGTGGCACATGTGCAGACAGTACACTTTGGGAATTAACACTGGTGTATACAAAACTGCAATGACAAACATAGTTAATGCATCATGCATGCTCAAATCTACCCACAACAATATCATTACACTGTACTGTTAACAACATGATAATAATACTACAGTGCTATGTAGTCAGCCTGTGCATCAGTACCATGCTAACCTGTTCCAGCATCAATGTTACAGATGGCAGGAGGTGGCACAGTTTCATCATATGCACAGGGTGTGTACTTGGTCTGCCAGAGTCTGCCATTGACACATCCAATCGACATGTATGTGTGTGTGTGTGTGTGTTAGTAAGGGACAACAGTACAAGATGGGGCAACATTGCTGCGATGTGTGTGTGTAAATGTGTTAGCCCTAGGTGTTAGCATTATGTGTGTGTGTATGCATGCACACAGTTCCACCATGTGGCTGCCATATACGGGTGTTTGTGGACAGCCACAGACTGTACCTGCCAGGTCATACAGGTCACTATCTCTGGCCACGGACATGGTACCTGTGCCTGGCAGGGGTGCTACGTACAGTATCAGGTACTAAGCCAGACTGGGTACTGTCATCAGAAGCAGTGGGTTGTTGACTGGACACATGCCCCTGCTGGGACTATCCAGAGTCACGTGCATGTGGTCTTCTAGGACGGCCTACTGACAGCACAGACCCAGCATTGCTGGGGCTGGTACTGGCACTATGGGAGCAGCTGTGGGTTTGTTGTCATCCGCGATGACTGGCAGCTGATAATGTTGCTGGCAGATGTCCACGTCGATGCCTCAACCATCCTGCACTGTCCTGGCTCCTGGACATGTAGTTGTGGAACAGATCTAATGTGTCCCCCCAACGTCTATCAATGACTTCGCTGATGTTACGGATGGCAGACGCAATGTCACGCATAGTGTCATTCATAGAGGTGCGATGTGCTCTAAGCTCCCTCAGACCCTGTCTGGTGTACCGTTCCATATGTGCCTGTGCCTGCATTACAGCCCGGAACATAGCTGAGTTGATAGACCTCTGTGGGCACGTCTGACATGGGCAGTACGACCATGGATGCTCCCACGAGAACCCCTGGACATCTGCTGTGTGGTACCATGTCAGGAATCTGACCATGGCTGCTGTGAGGGGATGCATGTGCCAATGATACCACACTACCCTGGTCAATGCCCACTGTATGCTGTCCCTCAGCTAAGGACATTGGTGACAATGGATGTATCGGCAGGATGACTGTGCGCATTGATGGGGTTGACTGCTGTGTACTGTCAATTGGATGACCAACGACAGACCCTGTCACACCTCCCTGTGCCATTACACATGTATCATCATTAGCACTATCCCCAGCAGTGGCTTCAGGTTCCCTGCTGCACTCCACCAGAGTAACATCAGAACCTGTGAGAGGAAGATAGGAAACACAGTTTACAAATGTGTACACGATATTAGCACACAGGCACACATGCACACATGCAGACAGGCACACATGCACACATGTACACAGGCACACATGCACACAGGCACACATGCACACAGGCGCACATGCACACATGACCACAGGCGCACATGCACACAGGCACACAGGCACACATGCACACAGATGCACAGGCACACAGGCGCACATGCACACATGCACACAGGCACACAAGCACACAGGCACACATGCACACAGGCACACTCTTCAGTACAGCAGATACAAACACAGACACACCTGCAATCCAACACATGCACAATACTGTTTTAGAGTGGGTGACCATTTCACAAGGACAAACATCACTGCACACGTGTCAGCATGCAGGGTATGTGTTGCACAGGAACATGCAGTGCAAGTGTAGACAGCCCTTGTTAATAACAGTATACGTGTACTTGATGCTTGTGTGTAGTTGTTCAGTGAATGTCTCCACCCTGGGACACAATGTGTACAAGGACATTACAATGTTGTGCAAGTGTTACAAGCTCTGGGTGCATAGATTTGCACACACACACACACACACACACACACACACACACACACACACACACACACACACACACACACACACACACACACACACACACACACACACACACACACACACACACACACACACACACACACACAACACATGATAGTGCTACACAATAACAGCTATGTGTACTTTTGTGGTCAATGGAACTGGATGTGGTATAGTAACGTGAGCCATGATCAACATGCTTCTTGTGGTCAGTCAACAATAATAATGTGTGCCAGACAGGCAGCTAGCATGCTGTACCTGAAGTGCAGTAACATGACTGCAGCCACAATTACACAGCCACTTGTTACATGGATGCGTAAGGTGGCCAATAGTGAGCATTGCCTAACATGAATGTATTATTTGTTCCAGACTGTTGCACAAAGACATGATAGGCCTCTACCCCTCAGGTATATTATGTGTGCTGTGTAGATAAGTGGGATGCTGAAGGCTGGCCATACAGCAGATGTCATAATTGGACATGTGTAGCAGGCTAAGGTGTAGTGTGTATGCCAAACATGTGTGTGTTGTGTACATGTGTATCTGGTGTGCCTATACAATGTCCAGTACTGTGTTGCAACACATGTGTGTCATGCTCTGTGTATTGCATATGAGTGAGGCAGCTACTGAGAATAATGGGATATGCATAGTCTCACAGCAAACATGCACAGCATGCATTATGTGTAGGTGTGTTACAAGTGCACACACTACACCTCCATATGACATGCACATGTCATTAGCAATAGTATTGTTATTACACACTCACCAGCATGGATTGGCTGCCTTGCTGTCACTCCAGAGGGAACTGCAAACATATGAGAATGATTGCCAGTGGCCACAACTATGCCTTTGATACTGTGAGTATGATAAAGTACAGTAGTACAACAGGTGGCTTTCATAGGTGTACAGATTATGCTCAGAATATCAATCTTGCAGAAGACTGGGCAGGTTAACAGCTACACAAACAGTACACATCTCACACATGCATAGACTACCAGTACAGAGAGCAGTCAACTACAGATATGGGATGTTACCTGCACACTCCATTTCAACATTCTGGGTGGCTCCGGCCTCCATGATGACACATGTTTGTGGATGTTCTTATTGTTGGCCTGGAACCACAACACTTAGGAGGTGCTCCTCCACACTGGTGTGGGGGGGTGGATAGGTACCCCACCACCT